>NC_143263.1:85005534-85305639 GCF_984573655.1 Nuphar pumila | reverse complement strand
AGCTATTTTTTATAGTTTCTTTTTTTTTTTATGTTTTTTCAAAATATTGCATTTTTAGGTCAAAAATTAGTAGTAAAGTCTCTCACAAATCTTGGATGCAATACTTGAGTACATATTTAGGAAAAAATTTGCATATTTATGAAAAATCTGTATATTCTCATATTTTCTAAATAACAGTCTTTGTTCTTATATTTGTTTTTCTCTAATTTGATGTCAAAAATCTGCATTGTTATAATCATTGGAAAGCTAAGACACAAGCCTATAATGTTCTTGTTTTGTGTTAAAACTGAAAACCCCTCTAGGGTTCCCGTTTCTGAGTTACAAAATTAGACCAAAAACATGTTTTATAGACTAGAACAATCAAACAATCTATCTCACTATTTTTAGTATTGACCGATACATATCATATCGGCAAAAAAATCGATAAGCATCACCTCTGAATTGACTATTTTTAATATATATAATAAGTATTAAAATTTTATTTTTAATATTATTTCAATAGTTGTAACATGTGTCATGTTTTGATTGATATGTAATGTTTTTTTTTTATTTTTTGGCTGATACAGACTAATTCACTTAGTATCGGTATCAGTCGATACAGGTGAATTGTTGGCCAAACGATTCGGGGTTGATACTGATAATGATAACATTGATATATCTTTCAGGGGACGTTTCTCCCCAACCGCTCATCAGATGAAGGTAATCTACGATATGTCTCTGTCATTTTATTTGTTTAGATTTCCAGCGCATGTGACAAAAAATAACATATAATAATTTGGATAAGCGCAACCGTGACTGCTCATCTCTTATTTTAGGAACATTATTAGGGTTATCTCAATGCCTTTTTATCATTTTTAGCGAATTTAATGTCGTTGAAAAGATATTTTTGCCTAGTTTTTTTGTTCTTTTCTGTGTTTTTATAAAATATTTTATTTTTTGAGTTAAAAATCAATGACAAAGTCTATCACAGATCTTAAATGCAATACTTGAACACTTTTTTGATAGAAAATTCACATATCTAAAGAAAATTCATGTTCATGCGAAGGTTAAAATGTTATTTTTATACAAACATTTGTGGTTTTGATCATCAGGCAATTTTTTTTAAATTGTATGGTTTTTTAAAAAATACATCATTTTTGTGATTCAGTACTATCATTTTCTGTTTATTTAATGTGATTGGGTCATATTATCACTTGATTTAATATTTGAAATTAGGTGAAAATTGGCAAATACCAAACCCCAACCCAATTATTAATTACATTCTATTTGCTTTATTCAATCAAACTCATCAATTTTGGATTTAGTCGGATACCCACCCAAACTCTTTGAACCATTGAATTTGAACCAAAAAATTAAATTTTCCTATGAGCTTCACGCCGTCAGATTTTGAAAGCCCCGTTGTGCTGAGCAAAACAGTTGAGTCCAGATCAGGTGCCATATGATGGCACAAAAAATGTGCCTTACGCACCTGATCGCCCTCCATCTTGGGGATAGAGCTGTCAGTTGTGGGGCCAAGAGGGTGATCAGGTGCTTAAAGCACAAAATTTTGTGCCATCCGGACTCAATACAGTTGTTTGAAAGCGATCGCCAATTAAAATAAAATAAAATAAAATAAAAGGTTGACACATCATGACCATTCATCTTGAAGATTTCGACCAAGCTTTAGTCCATGTAATAACAATTGCACCCACATATAAAACGTGCACCTTAAATTATCAGTTATTTACAAGAAAGCCTAACATCTCCTTTATTACAATCAGCCTTAGGAATGGCAGTGGACCCGGGGACAACGGGCCCTGCCTTGCCTCGCCCCGTTTGGACCGGGGATGAAGGTTAAAATCTATCCTTATGCAGGAATGAACTTATGCTTTCCCCCGCCTTGCCCCGTCCTATCCCCAATCCTTCAAGGGATGACTATAGATCACGGAGAAACAGGGCCCCACCCTGCCTTGTCCCTGTTTGGACTGGGGCATAGCTAGGATTCATGTGAGGGGGAGAAGGGGGGCAAACAGGGGTGTAGAAAAAAAAATTGGTGTGATAGTCTGGGGTTAGGGGGCAGCGCCCAAATTTATTTTTTTTTTGAGATAAAATAAAAAATGGCTACAATTATTAATAAAAATCTATTTCATATGAACAAATCAAACTATTTGCCGCAGTCAGAGCTGGGTTAGGACTGGGCTACAAAATTGATAAAAATCTATTTCATATGGAATCGAGGTTGGGTTAGGACTGGGCTTTTAAATTATTATTATTATTTTTTTAACTGGGCCGAGAGGCAGGATTGGGCTACAGCCCAGTTCTGCCCCCCCCCCCCCCGCCCCAAATAGGGATGGCAGTGGACCGGGGGAAAGCGGGGCCCCGCCTCGCCCCGTTTGGACCGGGGATGAAGGGTATGAAACGGGGATGGAGGCGGGACGAAGGTTAAAATCCATCCCCGTCCGGGGGTGGAGGCGGGGATGGACTGGCACGTTCCCCCCGCCCCATCCCCGCCCCGGCCCCGCCCCAGCCCATCCCCGTCCCGGCCCCGCCCCATCCCCGCCCCCAACCCTTTATATTTTTACTGTTTACTAACCCTAACTCCCTTCCCTAATTTCCTAACCCTGGAGCCGCTGAGCCGGGCCGTCGCCTCTTCCCCTTCCCCATCCGCATTATCATTGTAGCCGGGCCGTCGCCGACCACTGTTGGCCGTCGCAGGGGGAGGCCTCCACCCTCATACTCAGCCTCCTCTGCAAGCTCGACGGGAGGGCGGAGCTCTACCGAGACGTACCCCTCTCCTACCTCTTCCTTACGAACAATCTTCAATACATCATCGTTAAGGTGCAGAGCTCTGATCTCCGACTCGTCCTCGGCGACGCTTGGGTGCGAATGCACACCAAGAAGCTTCGGCAGTACGTCGCTAACTACGAGCGCATGGCGTGGAGCGAGGTCGTGGCGGTCATGGCGGAGATGCCGGTGGTGATCAATGCCGAAAGCGCGAGGCGGGCTTTCAGGCGGCTCAACTCCGCCTTCGAGGAGGCATACCGGGCGCAGACTGCGTCGATCGTGGTGGAGGACATGAAACGGGGATGAAGGCGGAAACGTGGACGGGGACGGGGGGGGGACAGGGACGGGGACGGGGCGGGGATGGAGGACATGAAACGGGGATGAAGGCGGGGGTGGAGGATAAAATCCATCCCCGCCGCGGAGGCGGGGCGGGGGTGGAGGATAAAATTTTGAGGCGGGGCGGGGGTGGAAACCTTGTCCCCCGCCCCGCCCCGCCCCACTGCCATCCCTAGCCCCAAAGCTCCGCCTATGGGGATGGAGGACATGAAACGAGGATGAAAGCAGGGGCGGAGGTTAAAATCCATCCCCAGGCAGGGATGGAGGTTCAGATTTTGAAACGGGGCGGGGGTTTGAGAAATTGTGCCCCGTCTACGCCCCTGCCATCCCTACAGCCTGCTACTTTCTTTTCATATAGAGAGAAGGAAAAACTCCGCAGAAACAACCCTCTCGGCATAAATGGACTACCTTTAGTAGAGCTACTTTCATAATTACTTGTAAATGATTACTCAGATGACTCTTGTTTAGTTAGTAAAAAAAGTAAATAAAATACCCTCGTTGTACGAAATACCGTAATATGATTTACAATGATTTGTTTTATAAAAGGACAGAATATCATTTATCTATAAAAAATGCTTTTCTATTTAAAAATTGTCATTTTATACCTTAAAAACAGGAATTTGAAATGGATTCAAGGCAGCTTTTGTAACCTGTAAGTAACTGATAAGTTTTTTTTTTTGAGAGAATTTCAAATTTTTGAGAGAAGTAACTGATAAGTTAATGGGCTTTTGAAAAAAATCAATTTGGGGCCAATATTTTGTTCTTAATTTAAAAAATAAACCTCATTTTTCTAAATTTCTTGATGTGGGGCGACAGGTTTCTTGAAAACTATGAAATACCGTAATATGATTTACAATGATTTGTTTTATAAAAGGACAGAATATCATTTATCTATAAAAAATGCTTTTCTATTTAAAAATTGTCATTTTATACCTTAAAAACAGGAATTTGAAATGGATTCAAGGCAGCTTTTGTAACTTGTAAGTAACTGATAAGTTTTTTTTGAGAGAGAATTTCAAATTTTTGAGAGAAGTAACTGATAAGTTAATGGGCTTTTGAAAAAAATCAATTTGGGGCCAATATTTTGTTCTTAATTTGAAAAATAAAACTCAATTTTCTAAATTTCTTGATGTGGGGCGACAGGTTTCTTGAAAACTATGAAATACGGGCCTTAGGATAACATCCTTCATCTAAACTGACGTTTCTGAATCTTCTGGCATTGTAGCAGCACGCCTCCCTTTGGCTTTTTTTGAGAACCTAAAATATCATGTAATTAAAAAATTGACAGTTTTTCGAATTAAAAGCAAATATTGGTACCAATTGAAAGTTTGTCTGTTTCTTTCCATTTTTTTTTATTCTTGCGAGAAATGAAAAGATCAGATGCAATATGATGGCATAAATATTTGTGTATCAAGCACTTGATCACCCTCCATCTTGGGATAGGGCCTGTCAGGTGTGAGACCCAGATGGAGGGTGATGGGGGTGCTGCACCCGATCCGGACTGCTTGCGAGAAAAGAAAAAGACTTCTTAAAGAAGAGAGAAGAGAGAAAGGGCAAGGGAGCAAGAGAAATCCATGTGCGGCCATCAGAATTGTGGTTTTTGGGAAGTCACCAGCCTTATAAGCGATGAAGATGGCCGATCTTTTAGCTTCACTTCTCTTCCTCTACCGCTACCTTCTTCCTTTCCCAACTCTACATCAACAGAATGCAATTCCTCTCTCTGTTTCTGCTCCTCCTCCTTTCTCTTCTTCATCTCTCCCATTCCTCTCTTCGTTTCCCAGGATGGTGCGCATAAAATCCTATGCTTTTTCTTTTCACCATCATCTCTCGTTTTTCAGCCTACCAACTTCTTTGGTTTTCACTCTTCTCTTTTTTTGTATGCTGCAGGCATAGCTCGCTTCGTTTGAGATCCGATGGCTCCTCCGACGAGGACCACTCCGGTCCTTCCTCTGGTTTTGATCCAACTCGAGTAACCCAACTATCTTGGCACCCAAGGTATTGATGATCTTTTCTTTGCCACCAATATAGCATTGTCTTGCTTGTTTTCAATTGCCCACATTGTTTTTGTGTGTCCTATCTTTTTTAGTTATAGTGTTGGTGTGTCTGGAATTTAGTCATTTATCTTGAAAAAATAGGATAATTTGGTAAATTGCTTTTTCTAGCACACTGCAAGTTCTTTAGTTATACCATTTTGCTGGATGTGTGCGTGAACGGAAACACACACTAATTATTTTCTGTGTGTAGATTATGGGCTGCACCCTCTCATCTTGATAAACAGATAAATTGACAACGTTTTCCAGTTTATCCCATTTATCGAGGCAAACTCGGAGTGTCAATCTTTCTTTTTGGCTGCTGCCCGCGTTGCTTTTGTGTATTCTATCTTTTGAACTCTAATGTTGGTGTGTCTGGAATTCACTTCTTTGACTTGAAAACTGGATAAATTGGAAATTTGTGTTTTCGAGCACACTGCAAGTCAACTTCCTATCTTTTACGACTTTTCTGGATAGGTGGGTGCATGCAAACACCCACTGAGTATGGTGTCTCTGTGCACTGCACTTGCTCAGCTTGATAAATCAGATAGATTGACAATGTTTTGCCACTTTGTCCAATTTATGTTTGTTGGGGAGAAACCAAAAGTAGCGGAATCAAACGAAGCACTTCCTCTCTATGTGAATTTCATATGAAAAAGCACAATCACATAAACCCCAACCACACTAAATAGTGTGCAGCCACCTCCACCAAAACAATCATATAGTGCAAACAATGTAATAGGAATATAAAAGCACAAAGAAATCAAAGCAAAGGGAAGAACACACCGATTTATGTGGAAAACCCTCTCCAAAAGAAGAGAGAAAAACCACAGGGCCACCGCAACCAATCCATTATGTGAAATCAGGTTACAATGTTTTGTTTTCAAGCTCCCAAGCTTGAGAATACAACCTTCTTGCTTACAAGAATCCGTCCTAGTGCTCTCTTTGTGGTAAAAGAAGCCTTAGGTCTCTTTATTTCTCACAATTTAAAGGAACCTCGCACTCTCATGTGTCTCACACAGGTCTCTCTATATGAATAGAGGATTCAAGACTAATAAATTTACAAGTTAAAACATGAACAAAATAGGCTCCCATAACTCAAACTCATATTTGACTTTCTACAAGAAAAGGACTAAGAGGCGGACCACCCAAATGAGAATGGACCCAAACCAAACCCAACAAAGTTTCCCGGTTTATCCGATTCATCCAGACAAACTGGATGTATTTGAATCATACTAATAGGAACATGTAATTGTGTTTGATTTTCTGGAATTTTGGGAATTGAAGATCTTCGTGTTGGTCATGGGACAGGGCATTTTTGTACAAGGGATTTCTTTCGGATGAGGAATGTGATCACCTTATCAAATTGGTAATGCAGTTCTCTAATGAATTATGCTTTATAGATACCTATTTATCTAAGTTTTCCTACAGCTGAATTGTTTTAGTTGGGTGGTGGTCATAGTCCAGGGGTAAGCTGCAGAAGTCAATGGTGTCAGACAATGTATCCGGGAAGAGTATTCAGAGCAATGTCAGGACAAGTTCAGGCTATTTCCTAAAAAAGGGGCAGGTGAATGGTCATTCATATTTATTTTAATAATGTGCACATCATATTTTCTATTTTTTTGTTATTCCGTTATCTAGTCACTGCTGTTCATCTTATTTTCTTGGTTTGTTTCATTTACATGTGGTATGTTTGTTGATGGCCATGAGTCCTCTTGGTAGGTTATAGATATATTTTATTTCATGGTTTAATGCTAATGCCTCTTCACAAATTAGGTGTTTAAAATAGGTCTTAAAGAGATTCGTCAAGTAGGGAAAGAGATTTGCTAATGCTTCTAACTAAGAATGTTAAGATGGAATATGAGCTTGTTCCCTTCTGTGTTTCTTTTGAGATTGATTCACATAATTGTCTGTAAATTTTGTATGTCTTAAAGGCTATTGAAATGATTGAAAATGCAAAACAAAGTGTGTAACACCCCAAAAATCCCGAACTTGTAATCTTTTAGGAGAAATTTAAATGCTTTGCAATCAATCATTTTTCAGAGTTTAAAATAACAGTTCAGCGGAAAAATAGTGTTTGAAATAACAAGTCAACGGACTTTGGGCGCATTACATGCGAACTTTCCTTTACCCAATACAGTGTTGTGAAAAGCATTGAGGCGTAGCGAAGCGCTCCACCAAAAACCGAGGCGAGGCGTAAAGCGTAAGCCTCGAATAATTTTTTAAAAAACTTTAAAAAAATTATAAAAAATATCTGAAAATACAAATAAATAAAGAAATGCTTTATTGATGAAATAACAACCAATAAGAAATAGCAAATCTCAAATAAGTACTAAAAAATATGAGATTAACATATAAAAGTAATTAAAAACTGATTATATAACTGAAAAATATATGAGATTAACCAAAAAAAGTTAAAATATACTAAGAAACTGATTACATAACTGAAATGATTAGAAAATATATGAGATTAACCTACAAAAGTTAAAATATATGAGATTATTCTAAAAATATGAGATTAACATATAAAAGTAACTAAAAAAATGATTACATAACTGGAAAATATATGAGATTAACCAACAAAAGATAAAATATACTAAGAAACCGATTACATAACTGGAAAATATATGAGATTAACCAACAAAAGTTAAAATATATGAGATTATTCTAAAAAATATGAGATTAACATATAAAAGTAACTAAAAAACTGATTACATAACTGGAAAATATATGGGATTAACCAACAAAAGTTAAAATATACTAAGAAACTGATTACATAACTGAAATAACTGGAAAATATATGAGATTAACCTACAAAAGTTAAAATATATAAGATTATTCTAAAAATTATGAGATTAACATATAAAAGTAACTAAAAATTGATTACATAGTTGGAAAATATATGAGATTAACCAACAAAAGTTAAAATATACTAAGAAACTGATTACATAACTGAAATAACTGGAAAATATATGAGATTAACCTACAAAAGTTAAAATATATGAGATTATTCTAAAAAATATGAGATTAACATATAAAAGTAACTAAAAAACTAATTACATAACTGAAAAATATATGAGATTAACCAACAAAAGTTAAAATATATTAAAAAACTAATTACATAACTGAAAAATATTCAAGATTAACCAACAAAAGTTAAAATATAGTAATATACTAAGAAACTGATTACATAACTGAAATAACTCGAAAATATATGAGATTAACCTACAAAAATCTTGTTGATCATGTCTTAGAAATATTTTTGTAATTTTTTTTTGCTCCTTGTGGCTAAGAGGGCCACGCCTCAAGGCGAGACACGCCTTTTGCGCCTCGAGGCGCGCCTTGAGGCGGGCCTTTTGCGCCTCAAGGCGCATTTTTGATAACACTGGCCCAATAGATTTGTATCTCCGTATAAGGATTAAAACCATATAGATTCAAAACAAGGTTTTTGATAATTAAAGTTTATACAAAAGAGGGATTTCAAAAGAAACCCTTATGCAAAATTTTAAAACGTGCCCAGGAACGAAACGTCAGAGAAAGAGTGAGATCTTGATGTCATCACGTCATCCTATCATCGCCTGCCATACCGACCTAATCATCACCTGTAACCCATAAAACGGACCAGACTTATAAAAATCTGGTAGGTGCATAGATATCAAAATTCATAACAAGACTAACATATGCGTTCTTCCTTTCATAATGTGCAATTCAGAATAAGTAAAATGAGTATAATAATCTTATTTCGATAATTATTTGTCTTGAGGGTACGCATAGGAAAAACGTAAAAATAACTGAGACTGCTCGGGGGTTTGTTATTCTATGTATTTTTGATATCCCGGACAACTAGCTGAGTCTGCTCTTAAGGGGATGGCCAATGACCGAGAAAGAATTCCCCAGAGGCCACTTGTTCAAAAAGATGCATTTGAACATCAACAGAGATCATTGAGATCTACCACCTAGGATAATTTTTGGTAGCCTAATCCCCTAACTCCGATGATCGGGGACACCGAGTCATTGCTATTTGAGGAGCGTAGTTGTTAACAATTTGTCTATCGAAGTTTTTGTACCATCCCATCCTCTCTCTTGACAGAACCAAAGAAACGAATAGGTATGTCAGGTTCTGTTTTAACTGACGACCCATTCTACATGCTCTGGTCTTTCAAACTAAATCGAGCATCTTGCCTGAGAAGGCGATCATCACCATTTATGTGATTTTTCTTTAATCATCATGCATTTTCATGCTATACGAGGTCACTATAAACCTCCAGTTCAATCATTGTAGTACTAACATGCGGTGCATGTCTAATAGTACCACTACGATGAGAGCGATATTGGTTTCTCAGAAAGAAACCCCAACTTTCATTTAGAAATTTCAATGTTTCGTGTTTTAGATCGGAGAATATCCGAGTCATTTCATATACTAAAAAGAAGGACCGAACGTACGTACCACCTAAGACTACATAGTCGATGCGTTTCTATTACGCAGGTTTGAGGAAAAAAATCGATTGTGAATACGCAAACGCCGAATACTTGTTTTGCTTTTCGAGACAACCAATAATACGAGTTTGAAATCTCGCATGCGAAATCCTTTCTAAAATAAGGAATTGTCAAAGATGTGCAAATCTGCGTCTTTAAATACATGTAAGTGTAATATAAAGTAGGCAGGAGTACGCAAAACTGCGTACTTTATAAGGTTATATATATGTATATAGAATACATATATATTAAAGCATAAGTCTATGCACATTACAGCGTGACAGCAAGGTAAATGATATAAAACAAGGCCCGATGTGTGAAACCACATATCGAGCTAAATAAATTATGTAAGCAATACACGATGTACGAAACCGTACATCGGCTAAATAAACTGCGTAAGCGATGTGCGAAACAATATATTAGCAAAATAAATTGCATAAGCAGTAGCTTGTTTACATTACAACGCGGCGGCAAAGTAAATGACATAATTTAAATGGACAAGAATACGCAAAACTACGTCATTGAGTTAAAAGCATATATATATATATATATAAGTGAGAAATATTCTGTCATTTGTTTTTGTATGCAACTTTTCTCTACCTCGAAGATGGTCTGACTTGTTGACGATTCTGAGTATAGGTTCTTAAAGGCCTGTGCCTTGGTAAGTGTGTCTCGTTCGTTGCGCCGATGTGGTGCGCTAAAAGATATTTTATTGTGCTGCGAAAAGAAAGATGCAACAAACTTAATTTAACAGAATAAGCGATGCTTGTGTCGCAGAGGTCGAACCCGAACCCAGTTCGAGCTAGGCTTAGAGGAACCGAGTCAGACTCGGCGCATACGAGTCGGCTCGGGTTACGTGGCCGACTTGGGTTGCGCTCAGTGATAGCCGAGCTGGGTTTGGCCCCAAACAAGACAGGACCGAGCCTAGGCTCGGTTCAAACCGAGCTCAGCGCGGTAGGTTGACCGCCACTGGTGGCACGTTAGAACGGCGAAACCTGAGCCCGACTCGGGTTCAAGAAGACAAAAAAAAAGAGTGTCGACAGGGGAAGAAAAGAGAAGAGGCGTTTTTGGCACCCCTCTCTCCTGGCGAGCCCCGGTTTGCCGGCAATAGACAGGAAAAAAAAAAGGAGCGCGTGCACAACACCCTCCCTCCCGTCGAGCTCCGGTCTGCCAGCGATAGACAGGGAAGGAGAGGGAAGGATTCGGGTGGCTCCCGTGAACCACGAGAGGCAAGAGAGAGAGAGAAAAAAAGGGTTCGGGTGGTGTCTGGAGGTGACCCAGCGGGCGGCCCGGCTTGGTGGTGCCAGCTGGCAAAGCAAAAACCGAGAGGGAGGGGAAAACATACCTGCTACGGCGAGGGAGATGGTGTCTGGACTGGGTCCATCGACGAGAGGGAGAAAACAGGGGGGAAATGGAGTCGGCGTGAGAGAGAGGGAGGCGAGGGGAGATAGGCGGGGCAGGAGTCGGCGAGAGGCTTCGGCGAGCAGGGATCTCGGCGGGGGTCGGGGAACTCCGGCGAGCAGTGTCGGGTACCTCGGGGTGAGCAGGGAAAGCGTCCGGGGTCTATGTGTTTAAAAAAAGGAAAACCCCCCTGTGGGGGGTTTAAATAGAACACAAGGGGGGGGGGGAGGGGTGTTGACCTGGATCCAACCTGTATCCAAAACTGTTTTTTTTAAAAGACACAGGTCTTACAAAGTGGATTGTTGCCCTGGCATGAGTTGTAGGAGAAGGAGGAAGACTTGGGTGTTGAATGTTTAACAGATAACTAATTTGTTGATGAATAGAACAAGGTTCACCATTCCATACATTTCACCCTTTAAATTGGAACTTGTCTAGACATTCTGTAATTTCTTATAAAAGAATAACTTTTACTTATTATTAAGCAGGTCTTTTGTTATTTTCCCATTAACCAAACACTATTTGCGGTCATTCTTATTAAAGCACTTGCCTTTCATTTCAGTGACTGTAGATGGTCTGCTTATTCAATTTTTTTATGATGATCACAGCTGTAATTGTATTCACCAGCACTGTTGAAGTTTTTCCTTCTTTGATTCTTCCCCTTATTTCTTGGTTTCTAGGATGCAGTTGTTAGGAGGATAGAGAACAGGATCTCAACCTGGACTTTCCTTCCAAGAGGTATTTTATGATATTTTTCTTTTTACTCTGTGACTGATCAGTATTAACCTGAAATTTTATATTAAATCAGAAAATGGTGAGTCCATACATGTTCTACACTATGGTCCTGGTCAAAAGTATGAATCCCACTTTGACTATTTCAACGACAAGCACAATATAGCTCGTGGAGGTCATCGAATGGCTACAGTTCTCATGTATTTATCTAATGTGAAAGCGGGAGGGGAAACTGTTTTTCCAAGTGTGGAGGCAAGTGATTGCTTTTAGTGGCACCTTGTTTTCTAATTGATTGGTGTTCTGTAAAATATGTAATTCTTTTTTTCAGGCAAGTGCTCAAAATAAGGAGCATGAGGATTCTTTGTCAAAGTGTGGGAAAAGTGGTTTTGCAGGTTTGTGGATTAGAAACATAATCCTTTTGTTGATTGAATTTGTGATCAGTTGTTTTTACATATGAATTTTTTTTCTAAAATATCGGTAAGGCAAAATAAGTGATGAATACCGAGGTTGAATTTTTATGTTTGAAGACAGTTTGTTTTGGCAATTTCAAACCATCAAAATCAACCTGAGAACGATCACAGATCAGTTAGGTCATATAACCTACCAAGTTTATGGATGAATGCATTGGAAGACATTTAAGAATATGGCTAATAGAAGAAAAAACTGTCAATTAAAATACTTTAAACATGACATGGAGGCCTATCTTGGCACTGATATGGAAGAAATTGAGGCGATAAGGGCTGCAAGAATTAGAATGCAAGGCAGTTTAATGAAGAAGTTAAGGTTGTGATTTAGCATATGCAGGATTTTGAGTCCAGATAGGTTTTAGCTTCTATAGAAAGGAAATAATGAGTTAACATGATTTTAGAACACTTATATAGGAGATTTATACGGTATGACTTGATATTTATAACCGTTGTAAGGGACCATTGTTTACAACAAAGTTGCCAGTTGAGGAAGCGGGAGCGGGAAGCGATTCGAGAAGCAAAAGTGGGAAGCGTGAAACGGCTTGGAAGCTAAGCGGGAATCATCTCAAAAGCGAGCCGGAAGTGACCTAGGAATCGAACCGGAGGCGAACCAGGATTCAAAGGGAAAATGAAGAGGGAAGTGACCTAAAATTCTAGTGGAAAGTGTATAGGAATCAAAAGGGAAGTGAAAATATAATTATATTTTTTCTAATTTACCAAAATATAAACATAAGCAGATACATTAAAGTTGATCTACTAATCTCTAAACTAAATCATATATGCAAGTGCAACCATTTAACAAATGCGTCTTGCTGCAAGCATTTAATAAAAAATACATCAAGTTGCAACCATTTAACAAATGTTTCCTGTTGCAATAATTTAATAAATAATACAAGAAAAATTCATAATTCAAGATTAAAAAACGATAATTGCTATCAACACCCAAATTCTCAAATAATAGAAAATTAAATCAACTTAGAGAACAATCATTATACATTATACACATAGTACACTGTCAAATTTGTTGGATTTTATCTCAATGCAGAAAAATAACAGAAGGAAAAAAAGATCCATACAACTAAGTATTTTTTACATTCTAATATGACGACCTAATTGGAGCAGAAGCATAACTAAGCAAGAAAGAGTGCATCAATATGTAGCATGAACTAAACCAACCATTTTAGCCAAATTAAACAAAAAAAACAAACAGAAAAACGGAACAATGTTGTCAAAGAGAGTGAGCGAGATAGAGAGAGAAACAGAAAGAGACATAGAGAGAGTCAAAGAGAGTGAGAAAGAATGAGAGAGGGAGAGAGAGAGTGTGTACCTAAAGACACCCATGGAGTTCGCTAGAGCTCGCCGAAGGTCATCGGAGAGGAGGAGCAAGAGAGAGGGTAGGGTTTGGGACACGGTTACTGGAAGCGCCTGTACAGGCAGTGAAATGCGCTTCGAAAGCACAAAAAGCTGCGCTTTCGAAACGCCAATGTAGCTCCCTTTTGAATTGGGAAGTGTGCTTCCCTTTTAAGAAGAAATGTGCTTCCCCTAAATGGAAAGCTCTAGGAATTGAGCTTCCCCTAATTGGGAACCTCACTTCTCAATTAGGAGAAGTGAGCTTCCTAGTAAAGGACATTTTTAGCCTTTATGAATTTGTTTTTTACCCAAAAAAACACAAAAGAATGAAATACCCTTTTTTAAAGGGTATAGCAGTCTTTTCGGGCATATAAAAGGGAAAGTTGATGCCCTATTTGACTTTCCCAAGTCTTTCCTCTCTCTCTCGCGCGCGCTCTTTGTCTCTCACTCTCCTCTCCCTCGCTCTCTATCTCTCTGCCTCTCACTCTCTTTCCCTCTGTCTTTCACTCTCTTTCCCTTTCTCTCTCACTCTCCTCTCCCTCACTTTTCTTCGTCTCTATCTCTCACTCTCTCACTTTTCTCTGTCTCTCCATCTCTCACTCTCCTCTCCCTCGCTCTCTGTCTCTCACTATCTTTCCCTCTGTCTCTCCCATTTTTGGGTCTTGTTTCTTATGATGATATCATGATATGAGACTTTGAAGTGTATATTTGATTATTTGAAAGTTTTGATAAGGTTTTGTCAATCAGTTAGGTTATATAAAAGTAGTTTGATTATTTGATATATGCAGTTATAATAATTGAGAAGCATGATTCATATTTCATACAATTCATGTCATATTAGCAATTTGGATCAGTTTTTTTCTTATAGGTTATGTTACCTGGTTTTCTTTTTCAGTTTTCTATAGTTTGAGAATATAATAAATAACTAAATATCGTGGGTGATCTTATTTATATGAACTTCCCAGAGAATGGCAGAAAGCTTGATCAAGGAAATTGAATGAGCTTTTGCAGTATTGTCTGAGTAAGAAAACTAGAAGATAGACTTTGGCACGTATAGGTTAAAGGATAACGCTCGAAAATGGTGGGACACAATCAAAGGAACTCATTTCTTTGAAAACGATGTAATTCCCTAGGAAGATTTTTGAAGGATCTTTTTAGATAACTACTTTCCTCTACATGCAAGAGATAAGAAGGTTGAATTTCTTGAATTATGTCAAGAGAGCATGAACCTATTCCAATTTATTCGCCAACGATCGTGAGAGAGTGAATAAGTACATCAGGGTTCTAAAGGAAGAACTTCGCTTCAAAGTTCTGACAAGCATGCCACAAACTTTTCCGGTAGCAATAGCTGCAACTACTTTGCTGAATGACGAATATGAGAGTCAAAGGGAAGTTTTAACAAGAAGAAGACATCGGAACAAGGAGGAAATGACAAGAGGCCATATCTAGGTGGCCAGACACAACGGCCACCATTTCAAAAGAAAAAGTTTAGAGGAAAAAACTCCAATGCACCCACCCAAAAACCACTTGGCTGGGACTGAGATTCACTTTCATAAGAATTAAGTGTGGGGTATGTAATAGTGCATATATGGTTAGCTCCTCACTTTGTTTGGACTTTGGGTTATGTTGCTCAAAACTCAAAAGCTCATGTTTGAACAAGGGATATCAATAAATATCTTGAGGGACTTTTAGTCTTATTTATGTGATTTTTTGTATTTTTTTGCAATCATTCTCTAATTTTTATATTATATAGTAATACTCTTGTTGATTTACTAATGTTATCTAGTCATGTTTTATTTTGTCAATAATAATATAAATCTTATATTTTGATAAATTAGAAAAGTATATATTTTCGCTTCTCTTTCGATTCCTACTCTCTTCCCTTTCTCTTCCCCTTTGAATCCTTGTTCGCTTCCTAGGTCTCTTCTTGCTCGCTTCTCTTCTCGCTTTCGAGACGATTCCTGGTTCGCTTCTAAGTCGCTTTCTGCTTTCCGCACCCTAAAATTTTAAAGTGCCTCCTTCCCGCTTCCGCTTCCCTCTCCCGCTTCCTTGACTAACAACTCTGGTTTGGGAATCGAAAATCCCAAACCCTACTTGGTTTTTGTTTTTGATATTTCACAAAAACCAAAACTTACTATTTTACCCTTTTAAAAAACAGTCCCTTTTTATTTTTTTCCATAAAAAAAATTTATCGAAGGGTAAAACTGTCCAAGAGCCAAAAAAAAGAAATTTGCTTCCCGATATTGGGAAGCATCATTCCATTTAAAATAGTTGCTTCCTCGCGTGTTTCGCAAGTGTCACGTTTTGCTTTCGGGAAAGCGTGCTTCTCCGAGTCATAGTGTTTCCGGTAACCCTGGTTTACAGCTTTTTGTTTACATCAGTTGACAACTTGGTCATAGTTTGTATCCATATTTGATTACCCAATGATATTCCATGTATTTGTCAAGCAAATGCTGCTAAAGCATGCTGAATGTGCTCAAATAATTGATTTATTTGGATAGCACAGTTTTAAGCTTTCATGTGAAAATTTGTGCAGTTTAAATCAATCAATGAGATCTCTCTATGTTAAATAGCATTTTGCTTTAGTGTTGCTTTCTCTGCCTTGTTCTCATTCAGACAATCCTGTTTTCTTTAGAAAATTATCATTTCTTTGGCTAATGTTGGCACTGTAACTCTTGGATAAAGTTGAATCAGTATTTGTAATTGGCAGAGTAATTGGAGACATTCTTTTTGTCAGATTATTCTCCATTATAACTTTTCAACGAGTATATGACATGATATTTGAACATGCAAGTTTCATGTATCTCTCCATGTTTATATAAAGCTTGTTCTGCTTTCAGTGAAACCCAAGAAGGGGTACGCACTGCTCTTCTTCAGCCTTCATCTGAACGCAACAACTGATACTGCTAGTCTGCACAGAAGTTGTCCTGTGATAGAAGGTGAAAAGTGGTCTGCAACATGCTGGATTCATGTTAGACGCTTTGGTCAATAAGCGGCGCAGTGGTGAACTGATACTGCGTGGACAAGGATCAACATTTCACATGTTGACCCTCAAATGGTTAGCATGATCCGAATACATCAATCCTTAACTTCATAGTTGTAGAAGTGTTTTAAGTGCAGGATTTTCCTTTAACCTAGCTGTTAGATTCCTGTGAACATCAGAAATTTTTTATCGTAGCTTAGGGAAAAACAAAAAAATCTGCTTTTGGTCATTGCAAGTGATTGCCTCTGTGGTAGAGGGAGTAGCCTAACGTAACCCATTGCCATAGGTATTCCAATTCCAACTCTGGAAATAACAGAATGCAGGTCGCTACTGTTTTGTAATTTTAGTTCTAAAACATCTCTTTGAATCTGTAATGTAAATTTGCTCATAGATTCTTTTATGCGAAATGACCTGATATTCGGAAACGAGATGTCATTTTGGTGCACCAACTTTATTTAATAAATGCATATAATTGGACTTTATTCAACATTAGAATTTGATTCTTTATATACATGGGAAAATAAACAGTTAAAATTTTCAAGGAGCTACTTATGCTCTTCTACTGCACGGCCACCTTTTTGAAGTGAGAAAAGCTCGCATATGAAAAGAAGATTATATCAAATTTTTATCTTTCAAAAATTTGTATTTTTATTTTAAAAACATTGGATCCAAGAGTCTATTTCTACTAAATTGATCACGTTGAAGACATCTATGAGGTCACATATATATATATATATATATATATATATATATATATATATATAGAGAGAGAGAGAGAGAGAGAGAGAGAGAGAGAGAGAGAGAGAGTATGTGGTAACTGCTAACTACTTTTCTAGTTAATTGATATTTTAAGTTTTTTTTTCATGTTTTTCTTAAATCTGACCATATAGATGTGTTTTACATTTATAAGAATCAAGTTTTGGATCATTTGATTCTAATATGGGGATAGGTTTTTGAAAGGTTCAAAACTTGACAGATTAAGATTTTTATAAATATTTGAGGCCTAAAAAATCATGTTTTTATTAAAAAAACATTATTCAATTCAAGTATCATTCCCTAGTATATTGCTCATGTCGAACACATCTTTATGGTCAGATTTAATGAAAACATGAAAAAAAACTCTTCAAAAACTCAATTTGCTAGAAAAGCTGTCTTCTGCTATCACCTTCTCGTATATGTACAATCATTTGTATTATTCAAGCAATTTAACTAACTCTTTTTTTATAGGCTCCAAACAACCTCATGAATGTAATCTATGCTGTTTATAGTTGGAACAAACTTTTGAATGGCTAAAATCTAAACTGTCTACAGGTTTCTCTAGCGATGCAAAAATCAATGGATGTAAATATATCGATTGTTACCAACACAACAAAACATGTTTTATCAAAAACACGATCCAAGGGTTGTTTCCACTAAATCGATCATGTTAAACATATAGTATTTATAATTAATTGTGTATATATATAAAAACCAAAGGAAGGTGCAGCATCTATAACCAATGATGATTGGGTGGCGTTCTTTCTCTAAAGATCGAGTTTTTTGTCAATCAGGTTCTACATATTGTATTTTTATCATTTATTTAGTGATCCACTTATTTTAGATTATGAATTTTGGATATTTAGATGCATTTTTCAAAGAGTCTGATAATACTTTGTATTATAAAATTGTGAGCCATCCATTTTTTATGTTTTAAAAAGTATAGACGTAAAATCTTTATGTAAAGCATATTTATTATTAAATATATTATAAAATAAAAAAACAAATATATAAAGTCTGATCGATGAATCGATCAAACACGAGAAGATGTTGCACCTTCTTGGTTGCTCGGCTCTCTCTCTCACCTGACCACAAACATGGTTAGATAACAATAATAATTGACAGGAGAATCAGAGGTCTGCCTTGAAGAGCCAAGGAAGAAGAACGTTAAAAGATAAAATATTTATGACTTCAAAAAAACGTTTCAAAAGTACAAATAAGTGCCTGTGCGTGTGTAGGATTGTGGGATCTTAGAAACCCCAAAATGTATGAACTCGTGAAAATCAGCCTTTTTGAGGTGTTTGTGTCTGCCACTAAAGACCACCTGCATTTTTGGCAAATCAGATGCCAGTGATTAGTCCTTATTCAAATTTGTGATTTTGTAGCTAGGCTTATTGAGATCAGCATTTTTTGTGTATATATTTTGCCGAGTAGGCATAGTTGTTGTTGTTGTATATTTTGCCGAGTATTTCTTATAACAAAGGTCATATTCCAAGATTTCCTCTCTCTCTCTCTCTCTCTCTCTCTCTATATATATATATATATATATATATAGAGAGAGAGAGAGAGAGAGAGAAACATTGGACAAGTGTGCGATCAACGATGTGTGCTAATTCAACAAAAAAAAAAGACCATTTAGGGTATGTTTGATGGCTTGTCCAGGGTTGGACAAAATGAACAAAAAGAACGGAACAGAACATTGGTTTTGTTTGTTCTGTATGACTGTTCCAAGTCCAACGTTTGTTTTCACCGTACTCAAATGCTATGTTCCAAATGTCCATTGTTTGATGACAATGTGCAGACAACTTGAACAATCATGGATAATGGGTTGAATTACTTTATTTTAGATCGTACGACCCAATCTGTCCACCATTTTACATGTTTTAACAAGTTTATTATAGTTTTTTGCCCAAATATGGATCCAATTACAAAATTATATCTAAAATCATGAATTTTTGCCCTGAATATGAATTTGAAATTGGATTTTTTTCTCAAATATGAATCTCAAATGAGTTATTTGCCCCGAATATGGATTTTTGCTCCAAATAAGGATCTCAAATGGGATTTTTGCCCCAAATATGGATCTTGAATTGAATTTTTACCTCAAATATTAAAATGTGTCTAGGAGTCAGACTAATAAAAGAAAATAAGTTAATGTTGTTTAAGATGGTTTCAACACAAAGACTTAATATGAATCTTGTGCAAAAGGTTGTTATGGCTAAAGTACAAGAAACTAGAAAAAGAAGACCACTGTAGACTTGTATGAAAATAGTAAAAAATGATATAAATAGATAAATAAGATCCGCAAAGCCGACCTCATGTAGTTGGGATAAAGCTTGGCTATGATGATGAATATTTTTGCAAGATTTTTTCTCACTACAAGATTTTCTCGTGATAAAAACTCTGGTACCAACATGCGTGACATTGCTCAAACCAGGTGACCCAGATGGATGTGTGAACTTGTTTACTGAAACACTATCAATTATGACCAATTTTTATATAACAAAACACCAACTTTTTTCATAACATTCATGGCCGATATTATATAAAAGAACATTAATCCTGAAATCTTATACGCTAGAGGTAGAACTCCAATGAATCTTCCTAACAAAAAGGTCTGCAGCAGAAATGGTGCTTCAAGGACAAATAGCCAAACACAGCAAGATATCATGAAAACTCAAAAAACATGACCAACTCGGATATTGCAGTGATACTGCCATTTACCAAGAGAAGTATTATTTTTTACTTAACAAGGACTTGTTTGCTAAATACATTATTCTCCATTACAAATACCAGAAACATGTGCATTCCCAAACACACTTGAGACTGGCACTGCAGAAGAACAAGCAGTATGCAGTTTGAAATAAAGTTACTAAGCTTATGGCCTGAAGGATAATTGCTTGCGCATCATCTACACTTTGTCGTCATGGAACCACCATCTTGTCTCCTTTGGCGATCTACTATTGTGTCCGTTCTTCACATAGAGGTCATTGTCCACAGGGCATTTCTATATAAAAAATGAGAAACCTTACAGTTAGGAAAGAAAAAGAATATTGGGACTTTTATGGCTATAGAGAATACAATTGAGTAGAACCTTTGCAGGGGAGCTTGAGAGCGGGGAAAGAATGCTACAGATGGAACTCATAGTCATGGCAGGAGACCATGAATCATACATAATATCTGATTAACAAAAATATCTAGTTCATTACTACAATCCACATAAAACATCTACATATACTTTTACCAAATTATAAAATCCATGAAACTGAAACGCCAGAAAACCTGTACATAGGTCTGATTCAAGTGATTCAAAAGCCAGTTCCTACTAAAAAGAGGATGCAGGTCACATCCATGGTGTCAGTTCCATAAAAAAAATGAAAAAATAAAAGTTTGCTAAGTCATTTGTACATACAAACAATTATAACCAACTTTAACCCGGCATATAATACACTAACAAATGACAACACCTAGAAGCAATCAATGCAAGCACCCATAACTACCAGCAAAACTGGTAAGTAGGCGATTTGAAAAAATTGTTTCACGGAATTGTAATATCCAACATATTGACAATAACAGAGATCGTTCCATCAAGTTAACATGAGCTTTTTCATTGTCAGAAATGGAGCAGGCAGATAGTGTCAGCTCTTCAGTCCTAATGTCTTATATGACTTAAATCAGACTAACATCATGTAAGATTAATCTTGAACATCAGTGATTTCACTTCAATTCTTGAATTAAATCTTGCCCTTTTTCAGTGAACAATCTCACCTTCATAAAAAGAAGCACAAAAAAAAGGCTGATCATCTGTGGGTTAACGAATATAACATACTAAAATTCATCAGTTTTTAATATCAGAACAAAAGAAATGGAGTACTAAATAGAGTAAAAGATCGGAAAGTGCACGAAAATGAGGCATCTGATGCAAGTAACTACAACCAATGAGCGGTCATTGTTACGATTATGGCCTGCTTATCAGTACACAGAACAAGCTATCCAATGGGGTTAACCACATTGGTGGGTGACTATGTCACATGAATACTCCATTTTGACTCCGGTTCTGTATCCCCTTATATACAAATCATATTGGAAAATTCATCTCCAATGGCTGGGCATGCATGTGAGAGTTAAGAAGGCTGATGAACCAATGGGTGGATGCATGAATGGGTGCCATCTAGACGACTGATAGGGAAGATTGTGACCTGCTGATGGCTGTTTCTGTATGCAAAGACCCTTAACACATTGATGGCAAAATTCAACAGAAAACAGGGAAAGGAACAAAAAAAAATACAGACGCTGGATAGATAATGGCGTACCTGCACGAATCGGATGATCAAGAGGAGGGGATCGAGAACTAGGGCTCCCGAATGCAGGAATCGAACGATGAAGAGGATTAGATGGAGAGTCCGAGAAAACTAGAGCTTGCAGTCGAGAGAGGGAAAACACTCTCAGACCTCCTGCGAAACTTCGGAGGAGAAGAATGAGGCTCAACGATTAGGGCTTCAGTTTCAGCGCAAACGATAGCACGCCTGTCGATGCACAAATTTTTTTTGATCGGTTCCCTCCGTTCCTGTTCTTTTTGTAGAGGTGGATCGACAATTACACTGTATATTGGATGTGACGGATGGACAGAACGCCGTCCACCGCATCTAATGTTTGTTAAAAAGACGTTCTAAACGTCTGTTTCGTCCCATGCGATGCACGGGACGAGCCATCAAACATGCACTTAGGTCACAACTGCAATTAAATGTCTTTTTTCCAGTGAAACCTTTAACAATGGTTCAGGTCCGCCCTAATTTATTGTTTTTGCTCAAAATAAATGTGCCTCATGCATTCGACGTTTGATCTTCCACTGATACTAGTGGCGGTTAGGACTGTCACTAATTCATTGTTTTTGCTCAAAATCAATGTGCCCCGCATGTTCGACAATCATTCAATGATTGACCGTCCACTGATACTCTCTACCCACACACACACACACATATATATATATATATGTGTGTGTAAGAATAAAAATGATAAAGTTCTATCATTGATCAAACTATACTTGATTGAACGTGGTTGTCCCATGAAATATATTTTATCCTATGTGAGTATGGCTCAACCCCACATAAATGCAGTGCACGTATATCATGATGAGAGTGAGGATACAACAAAGGTTCATGATTGAGTCGAAAAAATGTAAAACGATATTATTATGGGGACAACATTGGATCCAACTCAAGATGGTGAACGCATGCCCCTTTAACAAAATTAGTCTTGTGCTATTACATATCAAAATAACGAATAATTAAGGTAACAGATCGTTCAACATGCTGATTGATTTGTTGAAGGAGACATTGCCCAAGTAAAAAAGATTGTCAAGCTTTTACTATGAGGCAAATAAATGTGTAAATTGCACCAGCTTTGATTACATGAAGATTGATGCATGCATGAATGATTGCAGTTTTTTCTAGGAGGAGCATAAAAACACAATAAAATTTTGCAGACGAAATTCTTTTAAGTAGGGTAGGATATAAAATCCACAAAAAAAGGTGGACCTAGGTCAGATTCGGACCCAGACCCGACCCAGATCCAAATAGGGGCAGACGGTCGGGCACTGCCTCACCACCTGCATGTTTTAAATAAAGCACGTAGGGGAGGGACAACTGGTGATCCCCTCCCCCATGTGTAGGCGGTCTTCCCTCCACCTGGCGATCACCACCCTCTCCCCCCTCTTCTTATTCTCTCCAGCGACAGTGTCGTCGACATCCCCACCCAACGTCGGTGACTCCCCTCAGGTTACTCTCTAACCCTCTCTCTCTCCCACTCTCACTGTGCTCACTATCCTCCCCTCTCGTTCGACCTCTGAGCGTCGGGCACCTGACCCAACCAACCCCGCTTTTCCATCTCTCTCTTCCTGACACCGACGACATCCTACCGACATCCACCTTGCCTCGTCGGAGGCTACCTGACACCGATGATTTTCCCCCTCAGATAGCCCCTTCCCTCTCTGTGTGTCTTCTTCTCCTTCTCTGATGGTTTGCGGCAGAGGGGTGGGCACCGCTGCCCTTCCCCATGCTTGCTCTGGGTCTGGCTCAGGCAAGCACGACCCTCCTCGTTTCTCTCTCTTTTTGTTTGGCAGGGGAGGGGCTCGACCCCCTCCTTATTTTTTCTCTCTTTTTTGGCACCGATCGGAGGGCCAATACCCTTCGACCTCCCTTTTCTTTTCCCCTTGTTCGGCAGAGTCTAGCTCGGGTTGGGCTCGGCCTAGTTGCCGAGCCCACCCCAACCCTTGGGTTAAGCTTTCCAGCAGGGTTGGGGTGGGCTCGGCAGAGGCTAGCTCGGTCAGGTTGCCAAGCCAACCCCTTTCGCTGTTAAGCTTTCCAGCAGGGGCCTTGCCCATGCCCCTCTTTTTCCCTCGATAGACAAGGGTGCGTCCCCTGTCTCTGCCCCTTTCCCCCTCTTTGGACCTCGTCAAGCAGGGGCTTCGCCCCTACCTCCTTTTGGCTTCCTCGGGCAGGGAAGAAGCCCTTGCCATATGGGTCATCCAGCATGCATGGCAGTCGCCCTGCCTCTTTGTTTGTGCCAGGCAGGGTGGTCGCCCTGCCTCTCGGTTTTCATTAGGCAGGAGAAAAACTCTTGTCGTTTAAGAGTTTCATCTGACCCCTGCCTTAGGTAGGGGCTTCGCCTTGCCATCGGCTTGGTCAAATCGGTAGGGGTAACATCTCTGCTTGCTCTGATTATCGGTAGAGAGGGGTCGGGCCCTTGCCTCCTCGATTTTCCAGCACAGGAGCTTTGCCCTTGCGTCCCTCCTCGTCTCCTGTTGCTAGCTGAGGTCGGGCTAGGCTTGGCAGTCGAGCCCACCCCTTGGCCTTGGCTGTTCAAGCCAGGTACAGGCTCGACCTGACAACTGAGCCCACCCCTACTGCTTTAGCTCCCTTTATGTTTCGAGTTGGGGGCCAAGCGAGCTCACTGATCCGAGTGAGCTCAGCCCTCTCTCTCTCCCTATTAGAGGTTTGTAACCCCTTAGGTTGTTTTTGAGCATTTGTATGAATACTCATTGTTTTTTTTTTCCAGCTTGCACAACGGATCTCGTTCATGCCTCGCGGCTCAAGATCGTCATTCATACACTCGAAGGCACTTGCACCCCGCGACTCGAGTAGTCATCACCTACGGTTAGAAATGATCGCAACCTCATAATTTCTCAAGGTAGGGGAAAGTTGCGCAAAAAGGGCAGTAGATTAACCGAATTAAGTTAAAATAATTAAAATGACCATGATAGATATGCCTAGATTTACTTTATTTTTCCTATACTTATTTTGTGTAGCCTGCACGCTTATTGGTTGAGGTACGATTTCGTACCTCATGCATTATTTACACATTTACTTGCTTGCTCAGACATTTGGCTAGAGTACAGTTTTGTACCTTTTGCGTTGCATACATATTTACTTGCTTACCCATCTTTTTGGCCGATGTACGATTTTATACTTCATGCATGTTGCTTATGTATTTTTTGCTCAATGTGGAATTTCTTAGTACTTTGTTGTCACTTTATAATGTGCACATGCTCACAGTTGTGGTATATAAGTAAATGTAGTCTTTTATCTATTTTGTTTTCGCTCTTCTTCAAAGGGATACGAGTTGCACTTGTGCGCAACAGTTCTTTTATTAGGATTCCTTATGAGAATCCAGTTTTCAAATGCATCGTTTTGCAAAAGCAAAGATTTAAAGTCTCGCAGGTTACGAAAGTGCAACTAAGTTTTCTCAAGTTGGCATTTTCAAAAAGAATGTTTTACAACTATAATTTGATATGACTCAGAAACTCTGAAAAGGGGTAAAACTTATCGAGTGTGTAGTCTCGCAAAGCAAGCTCGAAGGTTTTGAGAGTTGCAATATATCAATCTAGTCTCCCAAATTGCCGTGTCTTTGGAGAACAAAAGCAAGATCCATAGCGATCTCCTGCATGCAATATTGTATCGTCGTTCTAAAAAAGAGAATACAATATCTGAGCATTTTTTTATTTGCATTGAATCTTAGTGTAATTTTTGTTGGAGTTTCTGTTGGAAAATCTATACCCCTTTCATCGTAACTTACTTGTAGACATGCGCGATATGGTAGCACTACGATAATCATATGAGAGATCCAAGGCGGTCTCGTATCATGCAATATGCCATTGTTATTAATATAATTTAAAAGACTAGATCTTGTCAAACTGAGTAATTATTGTATCACTTCTTTTATAAAAGATAAATGTTGGGGTTTCTTTTGAAAAATTGTTGCCCTTTCATCGTAGTCGTACTTGTAGACATATACGATTGTACCTTTGGATATGTACGATGATTGGATAAGGAGGTTGTGGCAACCTCGATGCTTGTAATTGGTACAATGTCGAGATCACCTAAAATTATGATGATTTTGCCTTCACAGGCAAGAGGCTTGTGTCAGTCTAAAAGATCAGAGCATGTTAAGATTGAACCTGAATGATTACAGTATGTACTTTTGCAAAGCTGATGGTTTGGGGGTTTCCTTTTAGAAATTTATTCCTTTCTCATCGTGGTTGTACTTTTGAATAAGTATGTTGCATACTACGATGAGTAGGATGAGAGGTCTAAATTTACTTTGAGCGTGCAATGTCATGTGTTTGAGACCATAAAGTGGTGACGTTTTCACCCTCATGATAAGTTGACCCCTCTCATCGTGGTTGTACTTTTGAACATGTATGTTGCGTACTGTGGTGAGTATGATGAAAGGTGTGTAGTTGCCTCGAACGCGCAATGACACATATAACTCACATAATGGTGGTTGTTTCGCCTTCATAGGCAAGATGCTTGAGTGAATCAAAAGACCAGAGCATATAGAACGGGATGGCAGTTAGAAACTCTCATCATGCTCGTTCAATATGGTTCATCAAGAAAGAGGATAAATGATATAAAAACTCTGATGGATAAGCCATTAATGGCTATTTCGGGCAAATGACTCAGCTTCCTTAGTCATCAGAGTTAGGAGAAATGTGCTACAAAGATAACTTTCAAGCCACTTCTGCAGAAGTTGGATGCATCCACGGGCCACCTATGCATTTGGGGATTTAGTCGCTTGGTCATTGGCCACCCTCTTAGAAGCGGACTTAGTCAGCCATCCGGGTTATCTAAAACAGATAGCATAATAAACCCTTGGACTGGTCTCGACTGTTTCTATGTTTCGTGCTTTGCGTGTACCCACCCTGTCAGATAATATCGAAACATAAGTTAAACTATTCACATTATTTGAGATGTGCGTGTTGTGACGTGACATGCTTGTTTGCTCAAAAGTTCAGTATACTACTCATTGAATTATGCATGCATGTTGTAGTGTTACACTAGTTCTTTGCTAGCAATAATAACTAGTTGTTCATACTAGTTAAATGCTTATAATAATATCATTATGCTAGTTGAAATATGACACATGTGACTTACTTTACTACTTGGTTGCACTATTCTGACTTATTGTGTAATTGCTTACAGTTTATAATCTACGAACTGGTTGCATCTTATGACTAATGTGATTGCTTACAGCTCGTAATCTATAAAATGGTTATATCTTATGATCAATGTGACTGCTTACAGCTTGTATTCTACGAACATTTTACAACTAGGACTAATGCAATTGCTGGTATTATAAGCATCTTGCATCTTGTGATCAATAGAACTGCTTGGTGTGCAATTGCTTGCATCTTATGATTGATGAATGCCTTGTGATGAATGAATGCTCACCTTGTGATAGTTGATAGATCACTTTACTTTATAGTTAATTGTTCACTTTGAAAACCTTTAATTATTTGCATACTCAATTGTTTATGTTAGAAGTGTTTATTCCTTCGTGGAGTCTAATTATTTCTTTACACTGCTTATCTTGCTAATATAATATGCCTTGCTTTAATTTAGTTCTACATTGTCATACTTGCGTACCTGCCAGTTTTTTGTGAAACTGACCTATTTTACGGGTACATGTGGTGTTTAGGTTTACGAGATAGGCGATGTCATAATGACTGATGGTGTCAAGATGAGACTCTTTTCCTGACGTTTCGCTCCTGAGGACAATTCGATAAATTTGCATAAAGGTCTTCTTAAAAATCTCTCATTTGTATAATTTATTAAAACTGCATTCATTTTAATCTATTTGGTTTTGAATATATGAAATTTTAAATCTGTTTGAAAAGGAAAGTTTGCATTGTAATGCGTCCAAGGTTCGTTGACTTGTTTTAAAAATATCATTTTTTGCTAAATTATTATTTAAACTCTGATAATTGAATGATTTCAAAAGCTTTCTAAATTCTTTTAAAAGTTACAAGTCCTGGAGAGTGATTATGGAATGCATATAGCACATAAGATAATAGCAAAATACATATAGTGCAGAAGATAATACCAATAAATATATATGAGATTCTATCACACACACCATCGACGAAGATCTCATGTTGTTATATTTGAGAAAATAAAAACTTACACAATGAGCATGGTGCTAAATGAAACATGTTAATAAATTTCTGTTATTTTTTTCAAAATTCTGAACCCATAGATGTGTTCAGCATAATTGATTTACTAGAAATCAATACTTGAATTATGCATTTTGAATGAAAAAAATTATATTTGGAGCTTCAAAAATTTATAAAGATTGTATACTGTTTATTTTTTAATTGCATCTGAGGAAGTGATTCCTATAAAAACAAATGTATAGATCACATCTGAATGGTCAGAATTTTAAAAAATTGCCTAAAATCCAATAATATGTTTCATTTAGCATTGTATTTGTTTTGTAGGTTTTCGTTTTTCTTATATAAATATGTACAGTGCGTGTTAATAAAATTAAGTCCTGTTTGGAAACTAATTGCCTGGATAGAAAGTGCAATTTGAGGAAGTGAGAACAGGATTTGGCAGCTTCCGCCTCTTGGATGTGGATTTCATTCTTTCGTGTAAATACAAAGGTGAGAGAATCTTGTTTCCCATCCCAAATGCATAAACACCCATCCCAACTACGAGTTTTAAATAGACCACCACAAGTAGTTTGACCAAGTTTTTGCCAATTTTCAAAGGACCACCACAAGGTTTTGCCAAATTCATTAACTCCTATCCCAGCTCATAGCTTCCAAACCGGGCCTCCACCTGAGGGTCAACGGATCATTGCAGTCTCTGCTGTGCAACCACTATTTAAAAAACTACTCTCCCCTAAAATATCTGATGGCGGCATTTTTAGTATTTGTAGAGTGTCATACTGCCCACGAGGAAGGAAGGCGCCCGTTGTTTCACTCGTGGTTATTTGACTTTGAAATAAAGAGGGAAGCCAGTGTGCGGCCATCAGACTCACAGTAGACAGATTTGAAGAAAACGCAAAGGATCTATAAAAGGCCTCCCCTGCTGCTGCTTTTCTTTTCACACTCTGCATTCTTTTCTCCTTCTTGATCAGAAGAAATGTCATTCCTTGCTCTGACTCTGCTCCTCCTTTCCCACCTCCATCTTTCTCACTCTTCTCCTGAGTATGCCTCTCCCTCTCATCATTTTTCATATTTTATTATTGTTTTTCAGCCTACCAACATCGTAATTTGGCTTCCTCTCTCTCTCTCACACGAATTTTTACATTCTACTATTGATGTTCGGCCTACCAACATCGTAATTTGGCTTCATTTCTCTGTTTTGCAGAGACCATTTGCGTCTTAAGACTGATGGCTCCTCTGGTTTTGAAGGCGCGCGAGTCACCCAGCTTTCTTGGCGCCCTAGGTGTGCATGCATTTCTTGAATTTGTTATCCTATTGTTCCACCATATTGTTTTCTTAATACAATTACTAGAACCCACATTGCTAATGACAATGCATTCTTGTTATTTAAAGAGTTGAAAGATTATGTCTGTTGTTGGTCTATGATGATTTAGAAGATCAATAATTTTGTTGGTTGTGGTTAGGGCATTCTTGTACAAGCGGTTTCTTTCACATGAGGAGTGTGATCACCTTATCAAATTGGTAATGTAATTCTTGGCTATCTATTTAAAGATGCCCATGCATCCAAATTATCCTTGAGTCTTAAATTTCTTGGTTGGGTGGTTATAGACAAAAGATAAGCTTGAGAAATCCATGGTCGCAGACAATGAATCCGGCGACAGCATTGAGAGCACTGTCCGCACCAGCTCGGGGTACTTCCTGAACAAGGGGCAGGTGGGTAGCTCTTTGATCAAGTGAATGATGGATAACTTGTGCATCTGTTCCTTGTGTATTCAAAGGTTCTGCTGCACTAAGCTTTCATATTCTTATGTAAATGCTTGAATTGGTCTTTCTTTTTCTGCATGGGCTTCATATGTATTGGTTTGGATAGCTCTCATTCATTTGAAATTTGGTAAAGATCATTTGGTAATGCTATCTTTGGTTAACGCACAAAAAATTGGTTAACAACATAAGTTGGCAATAAGTGAAACTGCGGAAATTCATTTAAGAA
Organism: Nuphar pumila; assembly: GCF_984573655.1. NCBI lineage: Eukaryota > Viridiplantae > Streptophyta > Magnoliopsida > Nymphaeales > Nymphaeaceae > Nuphar > Nuphar pumila. The sequence continues at coordinate 85,275,911 of NC_143263.1, read as the reverse complement.
TGACTACATGTTTAAGGTTTTGCATTGAAAAGACGATGAAAGAATGTCATAAAAAATGAGTTTCTAAAAAATTTACAATTAGTATACTATTTGTTAATTCGGTTCTAATTTTACAAAATAAGTTTAATAAATGGAGATATAAACGAGATTTCTCTTGAAAATCAAGTTAATGTAGATGAAGTACAGGATTCGAATTCAAGAATCAATATGATTCGAACCTTATATCTGATAAAAGTGGTTTTTTTTTCTGGATAACCGAGGAAAACCACCCTCAGGTCCTCCTTGCCCACCAAGGAGTACACCTAGCTTCAACCTCACTGCAAGGGACATGCACTCGTGGGTTTCAAACTCGTGACATCCCTTCATCTTGGTGATGTTTACTAGTCACCCCTGCCAGATGAGCGGAGCCCTTGTGGGCTGATAAAATTGGTTGTGTTTGAGTTATTTGGAAAAGTTCTTTCTCTAAATATAATTTTTTGTGCTTGTAATGTTTCTCTTAAAGTTTTTTCTTTTTTTGCCAATATTTTGAGGACCAAGTTTTTTTCCCCTGCTTCTCAATGTTTTATTGAGAAAGACCTGTTTTAGATGGGATTTGCATAACTATGGTAGCAACCTGACTCAATCTTAGAAATTTGCCAATACTATGCAGCAGTTAGGATTTACATTAGACTAGGATTTGTACTACTATTTCTGTGTTGGCCTCCCAAATCCGAATGTTGTTGGAATCTCTTTTATCACATGTATATGTACCTTCCTCATGTAATGAGAAAAACAACTCGATTGCATACCATTCATTCCGTTTTGTTATGCTATCAGAGCACAGTCTTATTCTACCCATCTTTGTTCATATTACCCATTTTTTGTGTATATGTACCTTCCTCATGTAATGAGAAAAACAACTTGATTGCATGCCATTCTTTCCATTTTGTTATGCTATCACATCTCTGTCTTATTCTACCCATCCTTGTTCATATTATCCATTTTTGTGCATCATCATGAATCCCACCAAATGAGCTTGCCAAATGCCAATTGAAAGTTATGATCTAACCAGCTTTATCATAAATAAACAGTAATTATGTTGTTAGTCCTTTAGGTCTTGGGATATCGAAAAGAATATTAGCTTTTTGCATAAGCAACGTCAGTTTATATTATTTTAGAACAATGAGTGTATGTTAAGGATGAGAAAGATTTATGTAGTAATGTATGAATTCTTGCTATTCATTCTCAGTATATGCTTTCTGTAGTTTCAGCATTAGGCATGCCTTTTCCACTTGTCATTGATAGAGATATGCATCTTTGTCAGTAACATGTACTATTCAATTCCAATTTTTGTTGACATATTTTTCTTGTTATTTGACTAGAAATTAATGCCTCAAATGTGTTAAATCTAGTAGGTTTCAACTTTTATTATTGCTGTCTAAAGACGCTTCCTCTTGTTGATTTTGTCTCTTATTTTTTTCCTTCTCAATGATTTAGGATGATGTTGTTACGAGAATAGAGGACAGGATTGCTGCTTGGACTCTCCTTCCAAAAGGTGATGAAATCACGGGGAGAGAGAGATTGATTTTACTTCATCACTGCTCACCCGCACACTGACTTTGCATTGTTGTTAAAATCAGAAAATGGTGAATCTATTCATGTACTGCGCTATGAGGTTGGTCAGAAATATGAGCCTCACTTTGATTATTTCCATGACCCAAAAAATTTAGCTCTTGGTGGTCATCGGATGGCCACAGTTCTCATGTATTTGGCTGATGTTGAAATGGGAGGGGAAACAGTCTTTCCTGATGCAGAGGCAAGTTATTGCTCTCAACACCATTATTATTGCTTAATTGACTAGTCATTAAACCTATACACGTCATTTACAGGGTGTTGTTCAAGTAAAGGATGATTCTTGGTCCGACTGCGCCAAACATGGTCTTGCAGGTTTGCAATTCATTCTCATTCTTGTGTGGTTGAATTCAAATTCTACATTTTGAGGAGAATGTGTTGGAAAGATCATAGCCTCTTCTATATATTAATCAAAACAAACAAGCTTGATGCGAATAGAGATGGAATTTTCCAAAGGGTTGTTCTAACAAATTCCATTATTTGTTTGAAGGAAATGGTTTTCCCCTGTTTGCTGAATAATTTGACAGATGATGGATGTGCTTATCCTGGAGATCTCTGTATGATGGGATCTCTGTCGACACACACACACACACACACGTGGAGTTTACAAACTGTGATGAGCTAGTTCTTGTAGATGGTTTGGACGTGAACCTCAGAATTGAATGTGTCCATGTAGTAATGAATTTCTCTTTATCTTAATATGAATGATAATTCAAAATCTTCTAAGAGCTAGCTGCATGACATGTCCAATGTGTTTCCACTTTCGACTTTGAAATAATTGGTTTTTTATGACTATCATTCCCAATTTGTTTGTAGTTTTGAATTTTTTATTTCATCACCTTTTCAATCTGTTCAACCAAAACTATATAGTACGAAAAGAGAGAGGAAAATGAGTGATATTCTTTGTTGTTCCGGTGATAGATAAATACTGAAGAAATTCATTTGTGTAATGAAAATGCTATGCCCTTGTAGTTAGTGCCATAGTCACGTTGCTTGCTATAACTTTTAGGCGTAAAAGTTGAGCTGGAAATCTTAATCACCAATTTGTATCATCACCATGTGGTGCAATCTCTCTGCTTTTTGGTTGGTATGATCTTCAGTTCTCGAACACAGTATGCTCCTGTTGTTCAGTTTTACAATAAAATTGGTCTTTTAATATAACCAGTTAGTGCCATGCTAACAACCTCAATAAACCAGTTTCATGACTTCTGGAACAACATATAAAGCTTCATAAATTCTCTCCATGTCTAAGTGCACCTTTCTCTTTTCTAGTGAAACCCAAGAAAGAGGATGTGATACTCTTTTTTCATCTTTATAAATACTCTCCATATCTGAGTGTACCTTTTCTCTCTTCACAGTGAAACCCAAGAAAGGGGATGCAATACTCTTCTTCAGCCTTCATCCAAACACAACAACAGATACAACTAGTTTGCATGGAAGCTGTCCAGTGATAAAGGGTGAGAAGTGGTCTGCAACATGCTGGATTCATGTTAGGCACTTTAGTTCTACGACTAGTGGCGAAGCAACAGGAGCATGTTTAGATGAGAATGAACATTGTGCAGCATGGGCTGTGGCCGGAGAATGTGAAAAGAATTCTGCTTACATGCTCAACAATTGTAGGAAGAGCTGTAAAGCATGCAAGGCATAGACTGAAACTCATTTTACTGTTATACTCCAATTTTCAATCATAGGATTGAGTAGAGTGAACATTTTACTGTTCGTTTCTCACTACTGCACGAGATGTATGCCTTTGTGATTCAGTAACTTTAACCGGTGTGATTGCTTGTGAATTCCTTTAGTCATTAGAAATAACAACGTGCACACAACCGTGGTTCTTATGTTTTTTTTTTAAAGGCAAGCTGGGGTTAGTCAGACCCCCGCCAGTTACACAACATACCATTGGGTTTTGAACTTGCAACGTCCCAACACATGGTGATGTGCACTAACAGCTCCTAGCCCCTGTTGGTCGTGGTTATGTTCTTACTTTTTGTCATTTTTGATACTGTAAGAATATAGTGATTTTGTTGTGATATTCTCAAAGGCCAATATAAACACGGGAGAAACCATGATATTTTTAAGAGGTCATTTTTTATACAGTGGCTCTGCATGCTTGGCATGCATTTCTGTTGCTGATGACCATCCATCTCAATATTTCTTGAGAACGCCACACCCATCTATATTTCTTGAGATGGATGCCGCACCCATCTTGAGAAATGCCAAGATGAATGGCTGTCATGTGGGCGTGAGAACGTGCAAACACGATGTAATGAAAGATCAAGAAAGTAATTAAGCATACTGAATTTATGTGGTTGGGCAAAACTGCTTACGTTCACAAAGAGAGTACTAGATAAATTTTATTATGCTAACAGTATAAAAGATTATACAGCTTTTGAGGATAAGAAGAAGTATACTAGATTTTTTTTCATACAAAAACCCCAAAGTCTCTTTCTCTTATTTCCTTCTTTTACTTTTGGTTTTCCTTTCATAAACGATTTCACATTGGAACCACCTTCTAATACAGGTTTTCAATTACCACGAGTTTTGTGGGTTTTCAAAATACTCACATATGGGTAGTTTCCAAAACAAAGAGGGAAAATGGACTCCAAGTTTGTCCCATGTCCTATGCCACATTATCCAACAATCTTTGCCTTAAGTTTGGCTTGTCATCACCCACGTAAAAATTTGTTTCTCACCTTCAATGCCTTCTTTCCTTAGGGCTCATGCTTCAAACCTGAAACATTAACCAAGTCTAGACAATGCCTGAACTTATCACATGTAAGCGGCTTAGCCATTATATCAGTTGCATTATCTTTTGTGTGAACATTTACGAAGTCCAGCTTCCTATATTCTATCATATTTTGAATATTATGATATTGAACATCAATATGCTTTGACCTAATGCGACTTAACAGATTCTTTGCCAAGTGAATCACGCTAACTATCACAACTCAATTGTACCTTCCTTTACTCAATGACAAGTTCATTAACCAGTCCCTATAGCTATATGTCTTCTTTTGCTACTCCTGAAGTTGCTAAATATTCTGTCTCAGGGCAATCATCAATTAAAGCATAAACTTTCAAGTCATTGGCCCACCTATTAGAGTAAATATATTGCCACCAGTGAATCTTCTTTTATCTAAGTCCCTTGCAAAGTCAGTATCAACATAACTCATAACATCACATTAAGACTTACACTTAATAAACATGATACCAACATCTATAGTGCGTTGTAAATATCAAAAAATTCATTTAACGACATTTCAATGCTCATTTCTTGAATTTCCCTTGTACTTGTTTACATCCACAACACATGTAATATCATGCTTACTACATATCACGATATACATAAGACAACTCTTGCATTCACATATGACACCTTAAACATGTATGTTTCTTCTTCCTTTGTGTTAGGATATAAATGCTTAGATAACTTGAAATGTGTAGCAAGACGAGTACTTATAGGTTTTGGTTTTTTCATGTTGGATCTTTGGAGTACCTTTCAACATGTTTCTTTTCTGAAACTCATACTTGCCAACCTTTCTATTTCTATGAATTTTCATGTCAAAGATCTTGCAGCACTAAGGTCCTATATATCAAACTCCTAACTCAAGGTAGATTTTAACCTATCAACTTCAATTATGCTTTTGAAAGAAATTAACATAACATCAACATATAACATCAAAAGAACATATGAATCATCATCAAGAACTTGAAAATAAACATAATTGACACATTCACTCTGGGTATACCTGGCCTTAATCATGTAAGAGTCAAAATACTTATACTCAAAGAAATTGCTTTAACTCATAAAGTGATTTCTTTAACTTACAAACATGACTCTTCTTGCTTACTTTCTTGAAACCCTCGGGTTGTTGCATATAGATTTTCCTTACTGGAGCCTTGTGGGTCTTTCTTTCTCTATCTTTTGCTAAGCTATAGGGTTGTTCTTGCTCTTGGCAAAAGCTTTTTGAGAAGAAATCACACATTATTTTGTTGGTGGATCAATCACATCCACTTTCATCTCAATGACCAAATTCTTCTCACAATCTTTCTATTGCATGTTATCCTTCTTATTTACTTTCACCATATGCTCCTTATCAAATACACTGTCCCTATTTATGATGACTTTATGAGAATTAGGATCCCATAACTTGTACTCCTTTACTCTATTTTCATATCCGAGAAAGATGCATGGTTTAGACTTAGCATCTAACTTGAAACGTTGTTTATTATACACATGAACATAAGCAAGACATCCAAAGTCTTAAAATAAAATAATCAGTTGGCTTATCTGTCTATATCTTTTCTAGAGCCTTGCAATTAATTCCTTTAGATAATGGCCTATTGACAATAAAGCAAGTCATATTAACTACATCTACCAAAAGCTTTTCTCTAATTTTGCATTCAATCTCATACTGTGAGCCCTTTCCATAAGAGTCTTCTTCATCCTCTATGTCAAACTATTTTGCTAAGATATTTCTAGTATGGTAAAGTGATGAGAAATTCTCTCATTTCTATATAAATCTATAAACTCATTAGACTTGTACTTTCCACCATCATCTAACCTTAAGTATTTTGTCTTTTTTTATGTGTGTCTATGTTAGGACCCGATTCAAAAATAATTTGAAAGTATATGAATCAAAGAACTTGATATCGATGTGATTTCTTTGGAATGATCAAAGGAGAGATCTTATGGTGCAGATCATCATTGGTTGTGGCTAGATCTGTCATGCAGAACTATGAAGGGACTGGGCCCTTGTTGCCAAAGATCCTTCCAATTGGTTGATTAGTGTGGTTTCCATGAACAGTGCTATGATATCATTGTTAGAACCTAAACTCCAACAAATGTTGATCCTATGGATTCTAGCGAATTTGATATGAGGCACGACTTCAGAGAAAGGCATGCATCACGAGCAAGAGGGTATGCAGCATTGGGGGAGAAAGAGTTATCTCTCCTAGTCGGCTACATAGAAAAGCAAGAGATAGATGGGAGGTTAATGACAAGGAGGGGATAAATGGTGTTCCCTCCGAGTTGATGACGGGCATGGAAGATAAGTAAGGAAAAAATATGTTCCCTTAGAGAATAAGAACACGAAACATGAACAAAGCTTAAAGAAATCTCTAAATAAACTTATTAAGAATAAACTAAACATGATACATCTATATATAACTTTACAAGATGACAATTTAGTAAAAATACAAACACATTCCCACCCTGGATGGGATTCCAAGGGGCATCCTACCATAGTCCCAACCTGGATAGGACTCTTGGTTGGGCAAGTTTCTCTGGAGAGTCCTGAAAAAAAAGAAGTCTCCCTTTGTGCAGTCCCAGTTGGGTGGGAATCCAGTTGGGCAAATCCTAGGATAGAGCAGATTCTCCTGGTCGGACCTAGGGCATAAAAGGATCCATAATAATCCACCCTCTCAAATAGCCAATGCACAACTTAGCCTCAAGTACGGTCCACATTCATTTCTTTCAATTTTGCTTGACTTCTAAGAGCCATGAAGGAAACATAATTTTTAAAGGATGTAGATCAATCAAACGTTGATACAGAGAAGTTGGTTGTAAAAAGATACAGTTTATTGATGATCCAAATAAAAAGAGTGGCAGGTGCATAACAACCCCAAACAGGTCCACTTGTAATATATGATCCGAAGTAGCAAGATCCAACTATAGCGACTTTTGGATCCACTTTAAGTAAAAGGAAGATGAATCTACGTCCAAAACCAGTGGCAACTAATTCAAGGTCTGATAACCAGTAAGGACCGGGTCAGAACCGGTCTAGGCCACCTATCGGTTGATGCCTCATGACTTGGCATAGGTCTGATGGACGGTTACAAGAAGGTAGGTTGTAGAGAATTATCTCATCCTCTTCTTCTGTCCTTCTTTGTTGAGAGGGGGAGGGATCTCCTACATGGTCATGTTGGTCTTATCGAAGTTGGATGCTAACTCCTTGTTGTCATATGGGTCGAAGACCATAAGGAGCGACCATAACTCTAGGTCTACGGGGATCAACGACACATTGTCATGAAAATGGAGGTCATTCTTAAACTAGGTAGGTGGTCCTTCGGTCATAGTCGTCATCGGGGGAGTTGTTGAAGTTGTCAGGCAGGTTTGTGATGGTTGACACTGAGGTTTTGGTCGGCTCCCTTCAAGGTTAACTAAGAGTAAGAACAAGGATGAGGGAAAGGGGGAGCTGACCTGGGTGACTCGACTGGATGGTTAACCTCCTTGGGTGGCCCTAGTTAGAGGTAGCATTAGAGCTTGTTCTTGAGCTTATCGTATAATATCGTCAGATTTGACTTGGCATCCACCAAGATTTTTAGCTTCATGATTTGCTGGAAAGACCTGGTGCACATAGGCACCCATTGAAATTACCATCTAACATCTCGCAGAATCTTTAATTTTGTTGTTTTGAATTCATTATTGATTTGCACTTGTAGCAACTCAAGAGCCTTTTGAGCACGTTCGTTCACTTCTCGATGGAGTTCCTGAGAGGGCTTCTTGATTACAATACAAAACAAAACCAGCCACCATAACAAATTATTTAACGACTCCAGGACACAACTAAGGTTTGTTGTCACCCTATTCTTCCTCTTGTCAATTGGATTGATGCAAGCCAAGAACTCCGAGTAGAGTTCGCCATCTATATCTTGGGTCCGTGTTATCTCAGGGCCCTCCAGAGTTGCTATAGACTAGGGTTTAAGGCTGATTATGGGTTTGGTCTTTTTGTGAGAGGTACCAGGTACATAATTTTTTTTTTATTTTTAGGGCTTTTACAAGGTTAAAATAAATTTAATTTTGAGCTGGATCAAGATATTACAATTTTAATCATTTTTCAGGGTTCTGACATATTCTGAAGATCAGACCGGATCTCAACTATTTAGACAAATTATTGGGATCTATCAATTGAGTTTGACAGCTGACATATGTACATTCCTAGGATAAAAATTTTAGGATTTATGGATCTAAGATAGAGCCTGGGAAATTTTTTGAAGTTAAAAATTGTTAGGTCATCAGGATCCAAATGCTAGATATGACAGGTTTCAGTAAAATAGTGAATTGATAGATCAGGATGTGATTTTTTTATTTGTAAATTAGGTTCGGTTTAGGACAAGTAGGGCTAACTATAGTTTAGAATTTTTTGAGCTATCAAACTACTGAAATAATATTTTTGAAAATCGGACTAGGATGCAGGCCTATGTCGATCCTTCCTAAGAACAAGTAGAATGAGGTTTGTCTTTCGAAAGTCGGATCAGGGTCACTGGAGGTCAGATTCAAATGATTAAAAAAATAATTTGAAAGTACGTAAATTAAAGAACCTGATGTTGATGTGATTTTCTTAGATTGATCAAAGGAGAGATCCCAGGGTACAAATCACTATGGTTGATACAGATCATCATTGGTTGTGACTGGATCTATCGTGCAAAATCATGAAGGGATTGAGTCCTTGTTGCTGGAGGTCATTCCGGTTGGCTGATTGGCATGGTTCTCGGGAATAGTGTTATAATACCATTGTTAGGATCCGAACTCCCATGAAGGTCGATCCTATGGATGGACATGAGTCATGACTCTAGAGAGGTGCACACCATAAGCAAGAGGGACATGCAATATTGGGGGAGAGAGTCATATCTCCTAGTCGACTACACAAGAAAGTGTGAGGTGAATGAGGGTTGACGGCAAGGGAGAGAGAAAATATGTTTCCTCTGAGTTGATAACGGGCATGGAGGAAAGGTGAGAGAGAAATATGTTTTCTCAGAGAACCAGAACACGAACCAAGAACAAAAATACAAATTAAAAATAAAGCTTACAAAAATATCTGAATAAACTTTATTAAGAATAAACTAAACATGATACATCAATATATAGCTTTACAAGAAGGAAAATTAGTAAAAGTATAAACATACTCCCACCTTAGATGGGATTCTAAGAGGCATCCCACCATAGTCCAAGCCTGGAATGGACTCTGGGCTAGGCGGGTTTCTCTAAAGAGTCCTGAGAAAAGGGAGACTCTTTCTGTGCAGTCCCAGTTGAATGAGACTCTAGTTGAACAGATCTTGGGTTGGAGCAAATTCTTTTGGTCAGACTTAGGGCATAAAAAGATCTGTAACACTCTACCTTTGCTTTCTACTGCTTGAATTTCAAGAATGCTTCTGATTTATTCATGAAGTAGACCTAAACTTTTCTTGAGTAATAATTTATAAAGGTAATGAAATATTCAGCCCCACCATTAGATTTAATCAGTGTAGGCTCCCATACATCTGTATGTAGTTAGTCTAAGATGACATGACTCATATGCTTTGCAGCTTTGAAAGTCACCCTGCATTGCTTTCCCAATACATAATATTTGAATAAATCTAGTTTGCATGATTTAACACCATTCAATAAGTTTCTTTTATAAAGTTTCATATTTCTTCTTTCACTTATATGCCCTAGCCGCATATGCCAAAGAGTAGTCTAATCTGCACTAGCCTCTTCATTGATGGTTACAACTGGTGCAACTAAAACAATTTTTCCAATCAACTTGTATAAGTTTCTTGTTAACTTGCATCTCATGACTATTAAAGCCCTTAAGACTCCATTTGTTGTTATAAACCTGCAACCACTTACATCTAAAACACTCAAAGAGATTAATTTTTTCTTAAGTTCAGGCACATATCTCTCACAGACACATATCTCACACCAGTCAAGGTTCTTATCACCCATCAAACATCTTGATTTTATAGTTTATATTCTTATGATCTTACTCACAATATCATTACCCACATGGACAGAACCACCATAATGTTGATAGGTATCAAACCAATCTCCCTGCAAGCACATATGGTATAAGCATTCAAAATCCAAAATTTAATGATATGAAAATTGAATTATACCTATAGAAACTGAAAGAAGATATGCACCATCACCTTCATTTATGTCGGCTGCCACATTTGTTTGTTCTGAGCTCTTACCCTTCTTCTCTTTCTGCTCAATGTCCTATTTGCACTTCCTGTAGTCCCTCATCAAGTGTCCCTCCTTTTGGCAGTAATAACAACAATGTTCTTTGCTCTTGACTTCGATCAGTTTCTATTTTCAAGTCCTTGTAACTTTGATTTACCTCTTTCTTGACCTGAATCACCTCTTATTAGAAGCCCTTCTCCTTGAGGTTAGACAATGCCAGACTTTTTTCTTGTCTTATTTGAAAAAAGAGTAGCAATAACCTCATACAACCTAAGAGTCTTTATCCCAAATGAGAGAGTGATTACCAAATGATCATAAGATAGAGGAAAAGAGGGCAAAAGTAAAGCTTGATCTTCTTTTTTATTCTTTACTTTAAGACTCAACAACCGAGTCAAGATTCTATTGAAGATATTCAAGTGATCCTACAAATTCGAGTATTCCACTAGTTGAAGAGCATATATTTGTTTTTTCATATAAAGTTTGTTAGTAAATGATTTTTTTTAAAGGCAAGTTGAGGTTAGGCCGACCCCTACCAGTTTAATTAAAAGAAATGATACAAACAATAGTTACAAAATCATATATCATCCCCTTTAGGGACCCAATTAGGGGGGTGATCCTTCTAGAATCTAAGGATGCCCTCATTTGCAAAATTAGCGAGCAGCTTGGCCACTCTATTGGCATTGTGCTTTGTAATCTATACACAAAATCTATCAAAACTATACACTGAGGTTTTAACCTTTTCCAGTATACTCCATTGGTATTTTCAACCTTCTAAGAAAGCATTTAGGCAACATACCAGATCAACACGTCCTGATTCCAAGATCACCATTAAGTGTGGCTCCACCGGCTTCAAAATTCTCTACCAGCCACTCCTTGTTAGCCAATAATTCTATCATGTATTAACCCTCTAATTTCAATCATAGCACCAGAGCAAAGTCTATATTCATGACATTATAGAGGACGTCAATCACAAGATTAAGCAAAATAACACTAATCACTCTTTCACATATAGCTTATCAATCATCATCAGACATATTTTTGGGTTTCTTATCTTTATCATAGAAGGCTTTAACTAGTCATTGTGGGTCAAGAGTTCTTTGGCCCTATGTTGCCATAACCCAAATTTTATCTTCTCATTAAACATTTCACTCTCATACTTGGCACTTGATTCTTTCATTGCCAGCGTGAACAAGCCCTAAGACCAAGTCTTTCTTTGATACCAGTTTGTAGGCATGAAAAACGTGCAAACATACAATGTAATGAAAGAATAATAAATCTTATTATGCTGACAAGTATAAGAGATTACAAAGGTGTTGAGGACAAGAAGAAATACACTAGTATGTTGTCAATACCGATTACCTCGATCCAATAAGTCTATATCTTGATTCCAGCAAACCAAAATCCTTCAAGTGATACCCATGTCTGCATCTTATTCTTTTTTTTTCTTTGTTGTAAGCCCCGACAAGTTTTTTTTTCACACAAGAACCCCAAAGTCTCTCTCTCCTATTTCCTTCTTTTCTTTTGTTTTTTCTCTCATAAAAGATTCCATGTTAGAACCACAATCTCATATAGATTTCCAATTACCACCACTAATTACCACCACTTTTGTGGGTTTCTAAAATACTTATATATGTGTAGTTTCTAAAACAAAGAGAGAAACCCAAATATGTTTGGGTTTCCTTGAAACCATAAGGGATTCCAAGTGAGTCTCATGTTCCATGCGGCAAGTCAAAGCCACATTACCCGACATGTCAAGCAGGTGGCTGCATGCCCACGATGCAGCGATGCTGCATATAATATGAATAGTTTTTAAAATATTGCCTAATTCGAATATATAACAAGTTTCTATTGTGATTCTAACACAATAAAGCAGTTGTTTTGGTTTTGTGTATATGTTTACTTTTGCTAAGATTTTCTTGACAAAAGCCTAAACTTTTAAGGCATGGTTGCTTTGGTCACATATTGGGATGAACAATCACAACTGAGAAAGTTCAATCTTGTGACAAACTTTCACAAAATTTATGAAAAGAATAATCATAACTGGCAATCACAACTACAATTGTTAGGAAAGTTTTAAAATATTAAATCTTGATGATTTTGTTTACTACCAACAATGTTTTGAAAAATGTTTAGTCCCATATCTAAGAGAGACAAGTTTTTCAAGAGGTTTAAATAGAGAGTTTGTTATCTATTCTTTACTTTGGTAAGCCTTGAGTCTTTAGGTGGATTGCGGACGTTGCTGCGCATCGTGCAGCAACGGACGCGCCGTTCGCGCACACGCGCACGCGCGTGCGTGCGCAAGGACACTTGAGGCACAATGTGGCGTTTTGATGGCGCACTTCGCACGCTCGCAGCGGTGCGAGGTGAAAATGTCCGTTTTGGATTTTTGGTTTTGAGATATTTGGTCGTTTGAAAGGTTTTAATAACATTTATATTGAGTTTATGTTGCATTGTGACTGTTAGACGATTTTGAAGGCCTTTGATTGACAGTTAAAGGTGGGTGACCGTTCAAGGACCTTTTCATCATATTTTCAAGCTGTCTGGATTATGGCCATTAATCTCATTTATCTCAAAACGTTTTGGCTTTTCTCACAAGTCTATAAATCTCTTATTTTTCCGTCTTTTGAATCATCGGAATTTCTGACTCTCCAGTTTTCTCCTTTCTTTCTTCTCGGTTTGGCTTGCAGAGTTCATGTGTGGGAGAGGTCATCTGTTCTTGCGAAGCAATGACTCTCTTGAGGTTCAAGCCTAGTTGTATCCTAGGAACTCAGTCGTAACAAAACTCTTTTTCGCATCTTCGGAATTCTCGAAGTGGGGCGATTGAAGTTCTAAAGATAGCGATCTTAAGAACGTGCCTCTAGGCTTGAAATCTCTTTTCTGAAATCCATTTTTCACAAGGTTCGAATAACAATTTTAGAACTTCAATATGACCTCTGGTTCGACATCCAACTCCATCAATCTGCTTAGCCGTGACCTTGAAAAACTTGATCGATTTGATGGGTCAAACTTCAAGCGGTGGAAATCAAAGGTCTCTTTCTTGTTGTCCGAGCTGCATATTGACTATGTCCTCAAAAAGCCATTTCCTACTGTCATTGCTGAAGAAGTTGAGACAGAAGAACAGAAGAAAGAGCGAGAGAAGTGGCATACTGACAACTACCGATGCAAAGGGCATATCCTGAACACTTTAGCCGATTCTCTCTTTGACTGTATTCACCATTGGAGTCGGCTGGAGAGTTGTGGAATGCTCTCGAGATCAAGTACAATGCCGAAGATGTTGGTAACAAAAGGTTTATCGTAGATCAGTATGTTAATTTTTCTATTGTTGATGATAAGCCGATACTTGCTCAAATTCATGAGATGCAAATTCTGACCTATAAGATCAAAGGAGAAGTTATGTATCTTGATGATAACTTTCAAGTTGCTGTCATCATTGGAAAACTGTCGGATTCTTGGAAAGAATATAGGAATCACCTAAAACATAAAAATGAGAAAATCACTTTAGATGGTCTTCTTAAGAACATCTGAATTGAGGAGGAAACTCGTCTTCGTGACAAAAAGAATTTGAGTCCTAAAGAAGGTTGTCCTAAAGTGAATTTTGTTAGTAACAAGGGTGGCAAAATCATGAAAACCCAGAAAATCAAAAAGAATTTTGTGAAAGAGAAAAAGCCAACTGATAAAAAGAAAATTAGTTGCTATGTTTGTAGCAAGTTTGACCATTTTGCTAGAGAATGCAGAGAACGGAAGAGGACTGGTCCTAAGCCAAATGAGTCAGAAGAGAGGCTTGTTGTTGTAATCTCTGAAACCTTTATGGTGGCTGCAAATAAGGACTGGTACCTGGATACTTGAAGCACTGTTCATGTGGCAAACGACAGGAACTTGTTCAAGTCGTATGAAGTAGTGGGGGAGGGATGCAATCTCTTTATGGGAAACTCTTCCTCAACTAAAGTGCTGGGAAAAGGGAGTGCGAAAATTAAGTTCACATCCGGGAAAGTCCTAACACTTGAAAATGTCCACTATGCTCCAGAAATTCAAAAAAATTTAATCTCTGCAGATCTACTGTCACGAAATGGCTTTAAGATTGTTATTGAGTCTGGGATTGTAACTGTGACCAAAGGAAAAATCTTTGTAGGAAAAGGGTTTGCCACTGATGGTATGTTCAAGATGAGCATAAATGAAGCTATTACTTCTGTTTATATGGTTGACTCCTATTTTCTTTGGCATTCAAGATTAGGACATATAAATTCTCGTTGCATTCATAATATGAATAACTTTTGTCTTCTTCCTTGTCATGTTAGAATAGAACATAAACATAAGTGTGAGACGTGCATTCAAACTAAGCTAACTAGACTCCCGTTTCCGAGTGTAGAAAAGAATTATAAATTGCTTGAATTAGTGCATTCTTATGTGTGTACGATAGATAATGTTTTGAGTTGTGGCAGAAATAGGTACTTCATTACCTTTATAGATGATTACTCAAAATTTTGTTATGTTTATTTGATGAAACATAAATTTGAAGCATTTTTCAAATTTCTTCTTTATCTTGCTGAAGTACAAAATATGTTTAAAACAAATATTGTACATTTAAGAACAGATAGAGGAGGTGAATACTTAGGAGGAGAATTTGATAAATTTTGTGGAGATAATGGCATTATTCATCAAACTTCAGCACCTAGAACTCCTGAACAAAATAGAGTAGCAGAAAGGAAAAACAGAACACTTGTAGAAATGATGAATGCTATGCTTCTTAATACGGGTTTGCATTTCAACTTATGGGGAGAGGCTATACTTTCTGCTTGTTATATTCTTAACCGAGTTCCTTATTTCAAATCTGAAAAATCACCTTATGAATTGTGTTTTGGTAAGAAACCTAATCTTAGTTATTTTCGTGTTTGGGGTTGTTTAGCATGTTTTAAAATTTCAGAAAATAAAAGGAAGAAGGTTGGACCTAAAGCATTTAAATGTGCATTTGTTGGGTATGCTGAACATAGTAAAGCATATAGATTTCTAGACATTGTTAATGATGTTATTATAGAATCTAGAGATGCATCTTTCATACAACATAAAAATGCATTTGATTCTCTTCTTGATGGCAATCGCATTACAGTAGATGAACATCCTGTTAATGACATGATTGAATATTCTAATGATTGTGTCGATGAACTAAAAACTGAAGTTAGACACAGTAAACGCATTAGAAAACCAACTAACTTTTTGTTCTGACTTTTATACATTTCTAATTGAGAATGATCCTGTCTTTTCAAGAGGCTATGTCTTCTCAAGATGTTGCTTTTTGGAGGGAAACTATTAATGATGAAATAGAATCAATTATGTCTAATAATGTTTGGAAATTAGTGGATTTATCTGTTTGTTGCAAATGGATTTTCAAAAAGAAATTAAAAGCTGATGGTACAATCGATAAATTTAAAGCGCGTTTGGTTGCAAAATGCCTTAAACAAAAAGAAGGTATTGATTATTTTGATACTTTTGCTTCTGTAACCAGAATATCTACTATTAGAATTCTGATTGCCATGGCTGCCATATATAAGCTTCAGATCCATCAAATGGACGTGAAAACGACCTTTTTGAATGGAGAATTAGATGAAGAGATATATATGGAGCAACATGAAGGTTTTGTAGTGCTAGGGCAAGAGCGCAAAGTTTGCAAACTTGAGAAATCCTTATATGGATTAAAGCAAGCCCCTAAGCAATGGCGTGAAAAATTTGATAGTTCTCTGGTACATAATGGTTTTAAAATTCATGATGCTGACAAATGTGTCTACAATAAAGTAGATAGTAGCTTAATTATTATTATCTGTTTATATGTTGATGATATGCTTATTTTGGGTAACAATAGTGAATGCATAAATCAAACAAAAAGATTTTTATCTTTTTTGTTTTGTATGAAAGACTTGGGTGTTGCAGATGTTATTTTAGGAATCAAAATTATAAGAAATAAAAATGACATTGTATTATGTCAATCACATTATATTGAAAAAATTCTTACAAAGTATGAATATCTTAATAGTTCACCAGCATGCACCCCATATGATCCAAATATAAAATTGACTCCTAATGTTGGTGCAAGTGTTCAACAATTAAAATATGTCAGTGTTGTAGGTAGCCTTATGTATGCAATGAACTACACAAGTCCTGATATTGCCTATGCAATGAGTAAAGTGTGTGGATACACTAATAATCCTGGTCATCAACACTGGAATGCAGGGAACATGATTCTTAGATATCTAAAGCATACTTTAAACTATGGAATTCACTATACCGAGTTTCCTGCTATTATTGAAGGATATAGTGATGCAAGTTGGAATACCGACTTTGAAGATTCCAAGTCTACGAGCGGTTAGGTTTTTACCCTTGGTGGAGGAGCAATTGCATGGGGGTCTAAGAAACAGACCTGTATAACTCATTCTATAATGGAAACTGAGTTTATTGCTTTGGCATATGCTTGTAGAGAAGCTGAATGACTTAAGAATGTGCTAGTGGATATTCCACTAGGTGAGAATCCTATACCTGCTTTTTGAATGTTTTGTGATAGCCAATCAGCTATATGTAAAGCAGGTAATATGAAATACAATGGAAAGTCTAGACATATTAGTCTAAGATACAGTTTTATAAGACAAATGATTGATGACAATATTATTTCTTTGAAATATATGAAGTCATGTCAAAATTTGGCAAACCCATTTACGAAAGGCCTTTTGAGAGATGTCATCAATAAAACATCGAAGAGAATGAGAATTAAGCCAATTAAGTCATCACCTAAGAATACCTAACCTAGAGCGTTGGAGATCTCACATGCATAGGTTCAATGAGAAACGAATTGGTGAATGACAGATATTGAGCATATTTATGTAAGCCCATTACTAATGTGTGCTAATGAGCTGTAACTAATATGAGGGTTGAGCTAATAACTCTTAATGAGTTTGTAGGCCTTAAGGCTAGGATGTGTGTTACAGTACACCTAGACAAACTCACCTATATGAGTGTAGAAATGTGAGTAGTTTCTTATGAGAATTGAAAATTCTCTAGAGCACTCATGAATCCAGGAAAGCAAAAGGCTCTAAATGTGCCAACATAAAATTCACACAATCGAACTTTTGGAAACCTATGTATGATTGAAAACTCCGTTAACAATATAAGAAGCTAAGTTCAAGGTAAGTCCACTTAGCACCTTGGTTAATTTAGGTTTTCTTTCAAATAGTGGGGGTTCAAGTCATGCAAACACTCTCACTCACTGATGCATAAGTTTCTATGCAAGCCAAATATATTTTAAAACTAGTGGGGGATTGTTAGGAAAGTTTTAAAATATTAAATCTTGATGATTTTGTTTACTACCAACAGTGTTTTGAAAAATGTTTAGTCCCATATCTAAGAGAGAAAAGTTTTTCAAGAGGTTTAAATAAAGAGTTTGTTATATATTCTTTACTTTGGTAAGCCTTGAGTCTTTAGGTGGATTGCGAACGTTGTTGTGCATCGTGCAGCAACAGACACGCCGTTCGCGCACATGTGCATGCGCGCGCAAGGGCGCTTGAGGCGCAATGTGGCGTTTTGATGGCGCACTTCGCACGCTCGCAGCGGTGCGAGGTGCAAATGTCCGTTTTGGATTTTCGGTTTTGAGATATTTGGCCGTTTGAAAGGTTTTAATAGCATTTATATTGAGTTTATGTTGCATTATGACTGTTGGACGATTTTGAAGGCCTTTGATTGATAGTCAAATGTGGTTTTGGCTTTTCTCACAAGTCTATAAATCTCTTCCTTTTTCGTCTTTTGAATCATCGGAATTTCTGACTCTCCAGTTTTTTCCTTTTTTTCTTCTCGGTTTGGCTTGCAGAGTTCATGTGTGGGAGAGGTCATATGTTCTTGTGAAGCAGTGACTCTCTTGAGGTTCAACCTTAGTTGTATCCTGGGAACTCAGTCGTAACAAAACCTTTTTTTGTATCTTTGAAATTACCGGAGTGGGGCGATTGAAGTTCTAAAGATAGCGATCTTAAGAACGTGCCTCTAGGCTTGAAATCACTTTTCTGAAATCCATTTTTCACAAAAGTGGAATAACAATTTTCTCATGTTTCACTAACCTTGAGAGAGTGTCGTGATGGTATTACAACTACAGGAACTTGAGAAAATCCAAAAAACATTAAACATGCCCTTAAAATATATATCACTAGATTTTGCCTTGTCGAGATTTTTCCAAGAACAAGAGGTGTGGCATCTTTTTTTTTTCTTAACGTTTATATTGAACAATTTTTTTATTTTTCCACCAAGATAAATGGCTGACATGCCAGATCCCCGAATGCCAATGTAGGAGTGCATTCCAGAAAATAACTTTGATGAAGGTGGCCGAATAGAATCAACATATCTCAGCTAAAAGTTCATGTTGTGACACTGGTGTTAAACAACAAAAATTAATTAAAAAAGGTCTATTTGTTTAACTTTAGATTTTTTATTCATCGAAAAAAGCTGTGCAACTAGGGGGGAGCATTTGATGACCACAGATCTTAGATTCGAGGATCTAATATGGCATGGGGAGATGTTAATGTGGTGCATGCGGGCCCCATGCCCAGATCCGAGGACAGGATATATCAGATCATTGCTTTTCGAGGATCCATTGTATCTTTCCCATTAATTCATTCTTCTTTGGCATGAATTTGGATCCAAATGGTTGTGTTTGGATCTAGGTGGGTCTGAATTTGGATCCAAATAGACCTGTTTGGATCTAGGTGGCTCTAAGTTCACCCTCTGAGTGAGGGTGCCCCTGGATCCAAATCAAGTTTAACAGTTCAGGCCTTCACTGGGGCCCAGTGGGTTTGGACTCGGGACTAACTCTGAGGCACTGGTACTGGGTTCATAATTGGGTTCACTAGATCTACCATAGGAAAACCATTCCCAGGTCCTACAAGGATTGTATAAACCTGATCATGTCCATACCCGGTAAAATAATATCTTAGGCTTTTTATTTAAAAATTGTAAATCTTAATTGGAACTCGGGTATGATCTGGATCTGGTATGATATTTCATAAACCATACTTAGTTTAATATGCTAATTGGATCCCACCAGTCCAATCTGGATAGTTATTCAGACTTTTGTTTTTTGTTACCAACTCCTGACCTAACAGATCTGATGTAGATTGTGACCAGGTCATACCCAAACGGTTGACACTCCTAATCTAGATTTACCACAAATTGGCATGTGTCCACTATTCACCACAGTGGCCTATGTCTAACTTGAAGACAGTGGCTTACACTAACTCACTTGGTTCAAGCCTAGATCAGAACTTGTCCAGAACATTAATACACTAGACTATATTCTTTACACGAATAACATGTTTGGTGTTCCATCCAGACCTGCAAATCATGCCCATGTTTAGGAACCTATTACCAATTATAGTTGAAGGAAAGGTAGGTTGGTGCAAAATAGTTGTCCTTATAAAATTGGGGCACATTTGTTTGCATCTCATGTGAAGTGAGATCACATGGTTCCAAATCACAAAGTGGACCTTGCGATTCAGAATCACATGAGGAGTGAGTAAAAAAACCTCAAATGTGTGTTTTATTTTTTTTTCTAATGATGAGTAACCCTCACCAAGAACTAGGTGTTGTGATTTTGGGGTCTGTGCTCAAGATCACAATAAGTTAGATTTGATCTCAGCAAATAAGACACACATGAACATAATAAAAACTAGCAAAAAAGCAAACAAGCACAAGACAAGAGGATTTATGTGGTTCCACAATACACCTACATCTATGGATGACAACGAGTTGGGGTTAGTTCAGATCCAAGTGGAACCAGACTTGAATCAGATTTTCGGGTATGGTATCAAGTCTGGACCTGGGTCTAATTGGGTATACTATAAGAAAAACCATAGCCGGACCGGATAAGAACTACATGAACCAAGCCCAGTAAAATCATATTTTTTATCATTTTTACATTGAAAAATTACCTGTCCTAATCGAGACTCGGGTCGGGGTCTCATATAAAATTTCACAAACTATACTCAGGTCCATGTATTAATCGAACCTCCAGGTCCAAACCCAAGTCTTAATCAGGTCTTCTTATTTATTACCATACCCGGACCCTATAGGGTTTGGTTCGGGATGGGTCCGGGTAAACCAGACACCCTTACCTACCTCCACAGGAAAAGAACATTTTTTAATATAAATAATCAAATCATACAAGAAAGAATAAGTAAAGCTACAAAAAAAATAACTGCACCTATTATTCGAACCACCAAGATTATCAATACATGCAGTCAAGATCTTCCTCTCCATCACTAAGAAGAAGCTTACATACCCTTTTTTCTCACTCCTTCAACCACTTCTCTCAATAATTCCCAAGAGAAGCCCAAAACCTTAAAGAGCTCACCACTCTCTCTCAAACTAAGAAACAAGCGCCTAACACTAAAAAGAGAGAACACCTTCTCTTTAACCCTCTAATGAGAGCCTCCAAACCAAAACTCTCTCTCTCTCTCTCTCTCTCTATATATATATATATATATATATATATTTCTTTTAATCACTCAAAGGAAATGACTCCATACAATTTCCTCTTTGCTCATAATACCCATCATAATGGGTTTCTACAAAGTGAATCCTACGTGGATTCCTATATGACACAAGTGAGTCTTGAGACTAATTCAAGCCACAAAACATTTTTAATCTTGGCTTGAACGCTCTTTAAACACATACTCTCCTTAAGGTCCAAGCAATCTAGTTCATAATAGGGACTAAGTTTCGACAAACTCTGAACATTGCATTTTTTTTTCACATGCTGAAGTCATATTTCTCATGCACAAATTTATATATTCAACTGATAGAGCATACACTGTCACATCATCATCTTGTGCATATTGCCTTCTCTAAAATTGGACCACCTTTTACAGTAAATCATCATGTAACTTGACCTAAGAAAATCCTGATGAAGAATGATCACTAGGTCACTTAATGAGCCGGCCTTCATGTGAGGTAAGCCCTAAATAGGAGTCACCAACAGCCAAACCCTTTCGGAGCCCACTAGTTAAAGGCACCCACACACATAGTGCGAGTGAAACTTTGGATGAAAGGGTCAACACCTTCTCCCAGCCCGTTGCCAATTCTAAATGGTTGTGTTTTCAAATAACATTGCCATATTTGCTTAAATTTGCTTGAATTGGGGAGAAGCAAAAAACAGAGTGAGAAAATGTGAAAAAATAGGAATGAAGAGGAGGAGGGTGGTGGTGATGGTAACAATGAGATGGTGGGTGGTGAGGAGTATAAAAAAAAATTCTCTTAGTAGAAAACATTCCTCCACCACCCCCATGGAAGAATGTTTCCTATAAAAAAATATACTTTTTAGAAAAACTTTGTCAGCGAGATCCCTTCCAAGCGAGAGAGGCTTTCTCGTTGAGAGAGTTTTTCTGAAAAGCATACTTTTTGATAAGAAACATTCCTCCATGAGGGGTGGTAGAGGAATGTTTCCTACCAAGTACACTCACCACCCATCTCACCATCACCTCCACCTCCACCATCCATCTCACCACCATCACAGTCCTCCTCTCTCTCATTTTTTTACATTTTCTCACTCTATTTTTTTCATGTTACACAAATATGTGAAAAACTTTTTTTGGGATAACTTCTCATATAAAAAACTCTCGTTAGGCAAAACTTCCTTTTTCTATAAGAGTTTTCTTCTCTTCCAACCGTGCCCTTAATGCTTTATAGCATTTAGGCATTTTTTTAATACTTGCATCTCACTTTTCACACCTACATTTTGCTTTAGGGGTCATTTGTTTCACCCAATTTACACATGAAAATGAAGGGTTTATTCCTCCATTTTTATATGCAGGTAAAACAAACATGCCAACTCCATTTCCTTGTGAGGTTCACAGCCATCAAATTTCTTTTCATGACCATGCATTTATTATGTAAATCCATACACACTACCCCCATAAATGGATCCTAATATGCATTTTTTTCACACATGGGATGACCTTTCCATCATGGGATGCCTTTCCTGTGAAGTATTTTCTAATTAGTAGGAACTAAACAAACCAGATCCTTAGTATTTTTTGGGATAAATAAAGAAAACTACTTCACTCACTCGCGAGCTCATTAGCATAAAAACCCTAGGTCCTCCTTGCCCACCAAAGAATATACCCCAGTTTCAACTTTACAGGTCTCAAACCAGTAGTGACATCAATTTTGCTTAGTGATGTTGACAAGTTACCCAATGAACTTTGGGGGTCGTTTTATATATATATATATATATATATATATATATATATATATATATATATATATATATATATATATATATATATATATATTTTATAGGCAAACTGGGGTGAGGACTTAGGCAGACCCCACCAGTTATACAACCATACCATTGGGATTTGAACTTGCAACCTCTCCACAAAAGGTGGCCACAGAGCCGTTGGTTACCACTTTTCCTTTTGATTTTGGTTAAAATCTCAAAAATTCTCACACATGATAAAATAGGATATCAACCAGAAACAATTTTTCCCTCAAAAAAAAAAAAACAGAAACAATTGTGAGAAGGGCTATATTTGTACACTCAGTCTGATTCTGACCAACCCTTAAAAGCTCGTTAATGGCACACTCAACAACCATGTGGTTTTCCAACTGCCTCTACATATTTCTTTTAACTCCCAACTACTCCCCCAGCTAGGCATTAAAGCAGCAACATTTTAACCCAACTGAAAGGAGATCTTGGCAATATTTACCACTCACAAGGGCAAACCAGTAATTAGCTTAGGGGCCCAAATGGATCAGGTTTGGTTGGACCTCTGATCCGAAGCCGACACTTTATTTCCAGATACAGATCGGCAAAGTAGGATCCAACATGTTAGTCAAATCAGACTCAGGATTACACATTTGGACCATTTTCAGACTTGGGTTGGATTGGATAAATGCATTGTAACAGATCTACGTTTGAATTCAGATCTGAAATGGTAGTCAAAATAGATTAGGGTTTATACATTTGGATCATTTTCAGATTCGGATTGGATTCAATAAATGCATTATAAGGGACCGATCTATGTTTGAATTCAGATATAAACTGCTTGGTTTTTAGAATTTACATGTAAATACCTTGATTTCAGTCTTTTTATTTTTAATGGTTTCCTGGATCAACCATGTATATATTTTATCCAGATTCAATCTTACATCATCCATTTTTATTCGGACTCAGATAGAATGCACAAGATCCAACCCATATCTAAACCATGTGCAGCCCAGTGCGACAAATATCGCAAGATTTATGAAATTATCGCGATAATATCGCAAGAAATTGCCTGAAAGTTTAAAACGGCAATTTCTCGTGAGATTTACAAAATATCGTGAGATTTATGAAAAAACATAAATACCGCGATTTAAACGCGATATTTATGTTTTAAACGGCTATTTATAGCGAAAAAAGCATGTATTTTTATTTTTAAATAATTTTTATTAATATTTTCTTATAAACAATAATTTTTACATTTTTTAATTAAATTTTTTATTGCCAAAAAAACAAGAGATTTATGGATTTTTTTCGATTTCTCATGAGTTTTTTAAAAATGAGAATTTGCCGATAAAAACGTTTGTCAGTATGGTGCAGCCTAATTCAATGAGGTCGCTTTGTATTCAAATATACAGACATTATCATGATCAGCGTCTGAGTCCATGCCGGGCATTCATGACAATGGGTCCAGTACGTGTGTAGGTGGTCAGGCCCAAAAATCGAACCAAATCGGACCCACCACACCAAGCCAACATGGGTTTACTTACAAGGTCAGTAGGGGACATAATTGGCTTGGTAATTTTCTAAAATGTCCATGAGGAGCACCTTGAGATGAGGTGGGCTTTAGTGAAGATCTGTGCCATTGGTAAATGGGCCATGGATTGGGTCTTGGGGATTGAGATATGAAAGAGACTCCGTGCAAAAGTGGTACAACGTGAAGCAGGTCAGCTCTGACCCAGATGAGGTTGATAATGGTGCAGCACTTGTTGCACTCTGGGCCTCACTCCTAGGCTCATATCCAGTTCGGGTTCAGAAACAAGGACCTGGATGCAGACCCTCTGGTAATAAACCTGGCAAAATGGTTTTACACAAGATACTGTATATATCGGAAATTTCAAATGGTTCGAACTCATAGTGACAAATATCGTGAGATTTATGAAAATCTCGCGATAATATCATGAGAAATTGCCTGAAAGTTTAAAACGGCAATTGCTCGCAAGATTTTCAAAATATCGCAACATTTATGGAAAAAACATAAATACTGTGATTTAAACGTGATATTTACGTTTTAAACATCTATTTATCATGAAAAAATCATGTATTTTTATTGTTAAATAATTTTTATTAATATTTTCTTATAAAAAATAATGTTTATAATTTTTTAATTTATTTTTTATTGTCGAGATTTTGCCAAAAAAATGCAAGATTTATAAAAAAAAATTCAATTTCTCCCGAGTTTTTGAAAAACGAGAAATTGCCGATAAAAATGTTTGTCACTATGAGTTCGAACTCGATTTGGATCTGAAGAATTCGATTCGAAAATATTGACCTCGATCCTCATGAGGATCCATTTGCCTATGGAAACCAACATACTAAATGCAAGATTTACTCGAACATAGTTACTAAAAAAACAAATCAGAAACGATAATAGCAATAGAAAATATATAAGAAAAGATAAGACCCGCATGGGGCCTAGACCATTTTGACGGGCAGTCTAGGTTCAAATCCCATGTGAGACATTCATGCTTAAGCCGAAGCTTGGCGACTCCCTGGGTCCAGGGTGAGTTTTACGCTGACAGGACCGCGACCGTAAGCACGGCAGGCTGAGTCAACAAGGCTAGGTTTATCGGGCTGGGGTGGTTTCTTCGCGTAAAAATTAAAAAATATAAGTTAATTTAAAAAAGAAACAAATTTTCCAAAAAAAAAAGTGCATCTTAGATATCAACACAATAAATTGTTTATGTATTGAGAAAAAGCAAGATTTACGTGAATTTTGAAAAGTAAAAAAAAAAGGCGCGACGGTTTCAGGGTTTAGTTTTAAATATTTTGGAAGTTTCCAGAAGCTTTTAGTAAATAGGAGCAGAAATATAACCCCTGCACAAGATTAAAACAGTTGCAGATCTGGATCTAGATGTGAAATCGAAACGGTGGGTTGGTCCAGTATACTGACCCAGAAGTTTCTCCTTGGCTCTCACATTGAGAGAGAGAGAGAGAGAGAGAGAGAGAGAGAGTGTGTTGAGTTGGTAGACAGAGGTGCAAAAGCGTTCCCAAAAGGTCTCCTATTCTTAGTTTGTATATTTATTATTTAAATCTCTCTCTCTCTCTCTCTCTCTCTCTCTCTCTCGGTCACCGTTTCATCACCCCTCTCTCTCTCTCTCTGCACGCGCGGGCGGTTGCTCTGTGTGTGCCGGAAAAAATAAGGAGGGTGAGGAAGGGGATAGAAGGTCTTCTCTCTCTCTCTGGCGGTTGCTCTGTGTGTGCCGGGAAAAATAAGGAGGGTGAGGAAGGAATAGAAGGTATCTCTCTCTTTCTCTCTCTCAAGTAAGTGATGAAACCGCAAATCCGCACGGTTGATTTTCTTATTTTTCTTTTCCTTTATGCCTAAACGGTTGATGAAGAAACGGGCAACTCCCACAATTGAATTCCTAAAGTTGAATTCACTTTTGGGGGGTTTCGCTAAATTCCTATTGGTGGCGTTGAAAGGTGGAGATGCTTGGATTTTTTGGTTTTCATTTATGTTTCTGTCAATTCGTTCAATTTGTGTTGCCGAATCATTTCTTCTAACTCTTTACTATATATATAGTCACTAGAATATGAGAACTAATGTGTGAACCGCGATGTTCATGGATTTTTTTGTTCTTTTCTCTTGAATCTAACCGTACGGATGTGATCTACATTCTTGGTTTTATGAGAACCCGCTCTTGAATCATCCGATTTTGATGCATAAACGAAATTTTTTAAGGCTTTAAAATCAATGGCTCATAATCTTCATGAACATTCAAGCATTCAAAAATCAAATTTTTTTCATCGAAAATACACGATCCAATGGTTGATTCCTAGCAAATTCACCATGCCAAGCACATCCACATGGTTGGATTTGCAAAAACAATGTTGGAAATGCTCATATTTCTAGTTCTCATATTTTAGTGACTCTCTCTCTCTCTCTATATATATATATATAATATAGTTGTATATTATACGACTATGATCATCTACTTGTTGATAGAAATGATGTTCTTTTCGTTCTGGCTTAATGCAATTTGACTTGTGGAACTGTACAATTTTGATTGGATCACTTTGTTTCATTCACTCTGAATTGCAGCATCGGCTTTCTTGATGTTGTTCATTGTCTCTTCATTAGTTGGGGGAAGAATCAGAACAAATCAGTTTTTTTTTTTTTGAGGAATCCATTGAAAGATAAATTTGATTTGGTTAAGCAATATGAACCCAGTGAACACCAAACCTCCTCATCATATGCATTTGTAGAATTTTTCTGTTTAGTAGAAAAAAATGGTATCATGATCCGTTGATTTCTTGATGGGGAAAATAGGAGGAGCCTCAACTAAACCATTGGAAATGCACACTTCTCGGAATAACATCTTATAACAGAATTACAATTTCTATAGAATTGGAGTCATTCTTGTGCATGTGGTTGTTACAGTGTTGTAGACTTGTAGTGCACTTGAGCATTCTTGACAATTTTATATATGACCAAAGCTAGTATTTTATTCATTAATTTTCAGCAAAATGGATACCTTGTTTTTTTTAACTTAGAATGAAGAATTATGTTATTCTACAACTGAATTGCAAAACTGCATGATTTCCACAGCGTGGTTTGGATGAAATGATACATTAAACAATGTGATTGTGTGTTAATGCTAATACCAACACACAGCCTGAGGTTTTCATTTATCTCATGCCGTAATATTGTATATATGCATACATTGTCGGTCTTGATGGATACTTGCTAATATCTAGAGAAAGGGAATTCAGTTACCCAACCAGCTTCAGTATTTTGATTGTTTGGTGTAGGGAATGGCTGAAAGTACTGCTGAAGAGCAGGCTTCTGGTGAACATTCCACTGCTCCTACAAATAAAAAGAATGGAAAAACTACAAGTCAACCAAGGAAAGGAATCCTATCTCGCATTTGGCATGCAATTTTTAGCAGGCATGATGATGACTTTGAGAAAAAGTTACAGTATTTGTCAAAAGAAGAAGCTTCTGTTCATTCAAGGATGCAGAGGAGAGCTCAAACTTGGAGATCCATGGCAAGGAACCTTATAATCTACTCGGTGATTCTGGAGGTGGGTGTCAGTCCTTATCAAAGATCACATTTCTTGAACACCTGCATGCACTTTTTTATCTGTAAGTGCGAGTCTGCATGTTAACAAATTTATAGCTTTTCATCTCTCTTTTCCCCAAACGAAGTCCTTGGCACAGATATGCATACCAAAAATTTGGTAGCAATGAGGAGAATATCACCTACTCATTCATTTTTATGTGAATCTGGCCATGGAAATGGGTTTATCACTGTTCATTTACTATGGAACAAGCTTTTGGATGATAAATTTAAATATTAAAATGTATTTTAAAGAAGGGAAAAAAGGTTGATGGTATAGTTTGCATCATATCAAAACCCCTCTTTGTATGCTCCATGTGGAACATGATTTGTGCTAAATAAACCATGATATGTATGTGCGTGTATATTTGTGAGGGTTGTAATTTCTTTGGACATCTGTTGTAGATTTGTCTACAAACACAAGCATTCATATGTAACTTTGTTTGGCTGAAATTATGCTTGCATTGCATGTCAAGGAAGTCTGTACATATATGAGTGTGTTTCTTGGAATGCTTTCCCGCTAAAATAATCATTAACCCATACAATTGTAACACAATGTCAAACACACACCTTTTTCTAATATTTTCAAAATGTTGAGAAAATCTCAAGGAGATGTCAATTTTCCTATTGTCTCTCAAAAGCATTGGGTGATACATGTGTCTAAGATGCATGTGTGTGCATGTCATAATCTACTTTGCCTCTGTGTGTGTGTGTATGTGCGTGTGTGATGAAGGATCCTATATATTCATATGTATATTTCATAATTCAATCCCAAAAGCAGTTCTTGAATGCAGAAGATTGTGATGAAATGGACTGTGGGAGAAAACTCATTTGTCAACCTTTATAAGCATGAAAATTGTAGTCAGTCTAGTTAGGCTGTGATCCATCCACACACACAAAATATATATATATATATATATATATATATATATATATATATATATATATATATATATTCAGTCTTCAGAGTAATGGGAACTGGCTGTGATCTATAGGTTTTGTTTAGTGGGAACTGGCTTTTGGATCACCGGAATCTGACCTGTATACAGGCTTTTCCGGTGATCTAAAATCAATAGCTATGAAGGCATCAATTTTTCCCGGCTCATAAAGACACATTTTTTCGTCGAAAAAATATGATCCAAGAGTTGATTCCCACTAAATCGAGCATGCTAAACACATCTAACGGTTCAGATCTATCATAAACACTTCAAACTATGGGGCAAAATGAGAAAAGAGGGCCTAATATGTTCAGTTCTCATATATATATATATATATATGTATATATATATATATATATATATGGAGAGAGAGAGAGGGAGAGAACTGTCATCTAACGACCTTCATTCTCATTTTTACTAAACAATTTAGGGCTTAGGAACAATGACACTACCCCTCATGTACTACAATATAAACTATACAAGTCAACATGATAAAAAAGACAGTAAATAATAAGAGTAGACAAAAAATGTCCTCTACTTCATAACAGACAATGAAGTTCTCGTCAACCTATTCCTCATTCACATTTTGTTCCACATGAGCCTTTTTTTTCACTCATCAATCATCATCAAACTCTTCTTGTTTCCATTCTCATATGGAAACGTAGTCACATCTGTTTGGCCTCAAATGAGAATCATTCTCTCACAATGGTGAGAGAGTGATTTTCATTTGCCCAATTTCTCATGTGCAAGTAAACATGGGAAAACAGGGCAGTGAGATTCAAAATTGCATTTGTACTTGGAGTCATGTTACTCGTTTCTCATGTGATTCCCAGTCACATTGTGCACTCTGTGAATGGAATCATATGATTTAATCACATGTAATTTGAATCAAATGAGATGCAACCAAACATGGCTCTATTGCTTAACATGAAGCTGCTTCACAAACTGAGTGGCAACAAGCTATGGCTGACATATTAGTTGCATTGGAAAGGGTGTATGCATGAGATTTAGTTAAGTTTCCTTTTAGGTAGACAGAATTGAATATAGGTGTGTATAAGATTAAAACGAACATTGATGTGAGCATTGAGGGGTCTGAAGAGAGACTTGTGGCCAAGGGCTACTACAACTGAATAATGGGATCTTTGGCAGCTTGATGTGAAAAATGTGTTTCTTAAAGGAGACTTGGAAAAACAGGTTTACATGTTGTTACTGCCTGATGTGATAGATTCAGGAAGAGAGTGGTCTACCAGAGCTTTGTTTGAAAATTTTAGCTAGGCTGTCGTATGACTTGGATTCACAGAGATTCTTCATGATCCAACCAGTTTGTGTCATCCACAGCTAAGACTTGTTTGCTTTTGCTTTATGTAGATGACACCATCTTTATAGGCGATGCTGTAATCACTAGCTAATGTCAAACAGAGACTTGGATAAATATTTGACATGGACTAAGGAGTATTGCGTTATTTGTTAGGTTCTTGAGATTGCATACTCAAAAAGGGTGCATTTGTTCTTACAACATGAATATGTTACAGATTTAGTGGCATGAGCCACACTTGTTGAGGATATCAAGCATGTTGATGTACCAGTTAAAGTGAACTCCAAGCTCAGATCTACAGGTGGGCAGTTGTTCAGTGATCTTACAGTGTATAAACACTACATAGTGTTCTTCTCGTTGTCCTTGCTTCTTGAGCTTAGAACATGCTATGATACAAATTTTGACGGATGCAATAGAAATTGATGTTATACTATAGGTTCCTGTATTTTTCTAGGTGATTCTTTGATCTTATGGTGCAACAAGAAGCAATAAAAAATCACATTATCTACTACAATGGCCAGGTGTTATACCATGACTCATGAATTTGCTCGGATATTTTGGTTACAATGGCTTCTTAGAAATTTGGGAGTAGTGCTTTCACCATCTACTGCACTACATTGTGATAACCAAAGCACCATTCACATAGGTTCTTCCAGCATTTCTTGAGTACTATGTCACCTGAGTACGGGTGCAGGTACGGGTATGGAGTGTACAACACGACAATTCCAAAAAATGTGGGTACGAGAACACAGCTAATATATATATATATATTAAATATCACATAAATACAAAATAAATTCAAAATAAACTGAATGTAATATATTATATACTGAAAATATATATTATTTACTGAAAATATAATATATAATATTCAAAATATAGGACATGCAAAATGGCGTGTCCGGTACCTGTACCCGTGTTGACACAGGTACGCCACCTAAAGTGGCATGTCCCAGTAACATAGCTTGAGTATATCAAGCACATTGGGGTAGATTGTCACTTCATGTGCAAGGAGTAGTTGACAGGATTATCACCTTTCTGTGTATATTTATTCTGTACATAAAGTTGCTGATTTGTTCACTAAGACATAACCAACTGGTCTGGAACTCTTATATCCAAACTTGCATGGTTCCTCTTGCACCATCTCAAGTTAGAGGGAAGTGAAAATTATAGTAATTACCTAGTTAGGTTGTGTTTAGGGCATAGTCAGTATATTTCAATTTGTTTTATGCCATACTGTAAATAATTCGTAGTTAGGACTTTTTAGTCGGTTTTTCATTTTATATTATTATGTAACCCTAATAAAGAGATCGGTAGTTCTTGTATTCATGTTTGATTATGCTGAATATTAGCGGAAACCATTGGCCTCTTTCTTGGTCTCTCTTCTTATTCTCATGGCTCACTTTAAAGAACAAGTACGAAAGAATATTTGGTTTTCGTTGTTTGCTCATTTGGTATTGGTGAACCCTGTTATGGATGGCACAAGAAATCTTGTCCTTGAACAGATAGGATAGAAAGAAGAGCAAAGTAAGGAAATTGGATATTGTGTAATGGTTTACTGCCTATTATTATCCTATGTCACATAGGTGCAGGTGCAGATGCGGGTGCGACGATGTGGCACTTTAAAAAAACTTGGGTGCGGGGGTGTAGGGAGGATATATTATATGTATATATTATGATGCAATTATATTTTTACATTTAACAGTTAACACTGATTAAATAAAAACAATTATCAATTAATCATCAATTCATCATGCATAAGTTAATACAATAAATCAAGTAACAATTTACAATTGCTATTCCTAATCAATAAAAAAATAACACAACACTATTAAGTTTATGCTAAGTGAATTAGAAAATATGAAGCAATCAAAAGAGTCGAGTAGAAAATAAGTAAGTTATAATAATAAAAGAAGTAAACAATGCACAACTGCATACCAAAAGTATATCATACACAATGTATATGACGATGAGCTAAAGAACCTATCATTAATTTTCTGCTTCATCATCAAGTTCATCTTCATCAAAAGGAGGAAGAATAGGATTAGTTGTCTATGTTGAGGGTGTTCAAATCATGCTCCCCCTCCAAGTCACACTCCTCTTGGTTTACATCCCAAAATTTGGATGATCCTTGTCTGCCTTATAAATTAAAAGTTAAAATTTTTAAACACGTGCATATTTAAATGAAAGAACTAAGAAATAACTAAGAAAGCTTGGGTTTTTTATGTTTCTATGTTATACATACTTTTCTACTTATCTACTAATGTTTTTTCTAAAAATGATTATTTTTCTTGATTTTCCTTTGTTATAAACACTTCCTCTTTTTACTAAGATGTTCTGTAAAACTATCAAAGAGACAAAAATATATTGAGAAATTGGCTTACTGAGCATGCCGAGGCTTGTATTTGTGAGACTATATATATATATATATATTTGAGAGAGAGAGAGAGAGATGGTTATTCTGAGCATACGCAGGACCCTGGATACATTCCAGGCTTTCCAGCCTATGATCTTGTATCAGTGATCTGCAAACCCTTGTTACCATGCCTCTGAATTTTCTTTCAAGGTTGTGAGACCTTGTTGACATCTTGTTGAGTTTGTAATGATGTGCCTCACATATGTTATATACTGTTTTTACTGAAAGTCTGCAATATTATGTAACCTCCAGTTATATCTTTCTCTATTAGGTTTCTGTAGTAAATACACTTGGAGTGGGAAGAATTGATAACCAAAAATTACAGCTGAGGATATCCACTTACTGTGAGAATGGCCCTGAGAGAGAGAGAGAGAGAGAGAGAGAGAGAGAGAGAGAGAGAGAGAGAGAGAGAGAGAGAGAGAGCTGCGGCAGTAAAAGGGGAGACTTCACGACAGAAGTCGTGCCTTACTTCATGTATATATATATATATACAAAGTAGTAACTGGGTTGGACCAAATGTTTAGATCCATACCCAAACATAAAGTTATATGTTACATTAGAGAACCCAACATTAACTGGAAAACCCGATCCAGTTTATAATACAATCTTAATACCCTCCCTCAAGTTGTACATGGTCTTGTACCATGGACAACTTGCCTTTGAGATACCAAAACCGCGCACTCGTAAGTCCTTTGGTAAGTAGATCAGCAACTTGATCTTCTGTTGGTACATAGACTGCAATAACTTCTTTGTCTTCTACCTTCTGTCGGACAAAATGTTGATCTATCTCTATGTGTTTCGTTCGACCATGGTGGATAGGATTGAAAGCAATTTGAATGGCACTTTGATTATCACAAAACAGATTCGCAACCTTCACTTTTTCTCCTATATCTGTTAATAAATGTCTTAACCACGTAACTTCAGCAGTGGCAGAGGCCATGGATCGGTACTCAGCTTCTGTACTTGAACGCGCAACAGCACGTTGCTTCCGGCTACTCCACGCTATTAAGTTGTCATCAACATACACACAATACCCCGAGACCGACTTTCTATCGTCTGGATCTCCTGCCCAATCTGCATCTGCATACACTTCTAGTTGTCTATATTCTCCTTTTGCCTTTGATTGACGATAAGCAAGCCCATCTCCAAGAGTACCCTTCAAGTACCGAAGAATTCTTTTAAGTGCATTCATGTGTTCTGTACGTGGATCATGCATGAACTGAGAGACTTGATTCACTGCATATACAATATCCGGCCTCGTAAAAGTAAGATATTGAAGCATCACCACTAAGCGACGATAATATTTCGGGTCCTCATAGATCTCCCCATCTTGAGCACTGAGTTTATGGTTTAACATGCTAGGAGTATTCAATGGCTTGCAGTTCTTCATTCCTGATTTCTCCAAAAGATCCAGAGCGTACTTGTGTTGGGTCAACAAGAGGCTAGTATCTTGTCGATCCACTTCAACCCCCAAGAAATATCGTAGGACACCCAGGTCCTTCATCTTGAACTTTTGGCTCAATAGGATCTTTGTAGCCTCTATATGCTTACAAAAACTTCCTGTAATAATAATGTCATCTACATATATGAGAAGTAAGGTGTTGACCTGGTATTCTTGAAAGTTGAACAATGAATGATCGAGTTGAGAACGGACGAATCCATATCGTTGTACTTCAATGGAGAAACTGTCAAACCATGATCGAGATGCTTGTTTTAGTCCATAAATAGCTCGTCGCAACCTGCAAACATGTGTCTCAGGATTGTAACTGCATAACCAAGAGACTACTCCATGTAAACTTCCTCCTTTAGATCACCATGTAAGAATGCATTTTTAACATCAAGTTGGCTTAGAGACCATCAATGTTGAACCTCCAAGGATAACACAAGTCGAATGGTTCCCATTTTTAC
Source organism: Nuphar pumila (assembly GCF_984573655.1). Classification (NCBI taxonomy): domain Eukaryota; kingdom Viridiplantae; phylum Streptophyta; class Magnoliopsida; order Nymphaeales; family Nymphaeaceae; genus Nuphar; species Nuphar pumila. Next base: position 85,241,430 of record NC_143263.1, on the reverse strand, counting down.
AACTGGACTAAAAGTCTTGTCATAGTCTTCTCCATATGCTTGTGTGAAGCCTTTAGCAACTAGTCTTGCCTTATATCTTTCAATGGATTCGTCAGCTTTGTACTTGATTTTATATACCCACTTAGACCCTACATTCTTATCCGGAGGTCTAGGAACTATTTCCCAGGTCCTACATTCATGTAAGGCTCCCATTTCTTCATTCATAGCATCTGCCCATTTTGATGATAAGGAGGCTTGGGGAAAATCGATGGGTTCTTCCTGTTTCTCAACCTGTGCAACAAATAACTGCATTTCTGTGGAAAAATTCTCATAGCTTACCCATCTTTCAATAGGATGTCTGATCCTTTCCGAACGTCTAACCTGCTCAGTTATGTGGGATGTATCCCTTCTCCTGGCATATACTGCCCCTTTGAATCTTCTGTCATCTGGACGAGCAGTACCAGATGTCAAGGTTTCTTCTGCGATGGGAGGCACAGTAGATCCCTGAGTAACTGTCAACATGTTCCCACTAGATTCTGCATTGGTTTCTATGGGCTCACACTCATCTATCACTGTGTGACATGGAGCAGAGTTATCCATCTCTAGCTGATCAAACAATTGATTCGCTAGCCATGGCTGATAGCTTTCTTCCTCCTTAGTAACCCTTGCCTCTTTGTTCAAGATCTGAACATTGCTCTCATCAAAGACAACGTTTCGTGAGATTTTAATGCGTCGAGTGTTTGGATCATAGCATCGATATCCTTTATACTCTTCAGCATACCCAACAAACCTGCATCTACAAGCTTTATCCTGAAATTTGTTACGTTGGGAACTGTCAATGTGAACATAGCATACACATCCAAACACTCGTAGTTGACTGTATTGAGGCTGTATACCAAATAACACGAAATAAGGAGTCAAATTATTCAACATTTTCATCGGTAAACGATTTATTACATAAACCGCAGAGTGGAAAGCTTTTGTCCAAAGACTTAAAGGAATGTGAGTGTCATGCAACATACTTAGGGCACTTTCAACAATATGACGATGTTTTCTTTCCGCAACCCCATTTTGTTGTGGTGTGTGTGGGCAAGATATTCTACGCCTTATCCCATTGTTTTGAAGAAATTCAGTAAATTCCTTTGATAGATACTCTCCCCCTCCGTCACACTGGAATTGTTGAATACTTGTCGAAAATTGATTGACAACAAGAGCATGAAATAAATAAAAGAATTTGAATACCTCAGATTTGTATTTCATAAAATAAATTCAAGTATATCTGGAATAACTATCAATGAATGTGACATAGTAGCGACTGCCGGACAAAGAGGGTTGGGGAGCAGGTCCCCAAACATCAGAATCAATAAGTTCAAAAAGAAAAGAAGCTCTTTCATTTATTGAATTGAAGGGAAGTACACGACTCTTACACAACTGACAACTAGAACAAAGGGAACCATCAACCTTATTATGCGGACTTAACCGTGAAATAAAGCCGCTCGACACCAGTTTCTCAAGAGAAGCATTATTACAATGACCCAAACGACAATGCCAAATATTTGGCTTATTATACGAAGATAAACTCAAACAATCCTTAGATGAATCCAATTTGAATGGTTGACCAATGGACGATTTTGATCCAGGTCTACGAACAGGTGAAGAAGTCTCTTTGAGGATATACATATTTCCCTTTCGCTCTCCCTCGACGAGCGTCTTCTTCGTGAGTGGATCCTTGACACAGACAGAAGAAGGAGTAAATTCGACGCAAGAATGAATGTCATCAACCAATTTAGAAACGGAAATGATATTTTTGACAATATTAGGAGAATGAAAAACATTGGACAATTTTAGGGAACCATCAGAAAGAGGAATATTCACATTTCCAGTGTAAGTTATTGGATGGAGAGCTCCATCTCCAGTTTTAATACTTGCATTTCCATGATAAGGGATAGGTTTCAAAATCTTACCAATATCACCTGTCACGTGAGCTGCAGCTCCAGAATCAACATACCAAGTTCTCTGATCACCCTGTTTGAATTTCAATCCTGACAAAGTTGATATTAAAAGGCTCTTGACATTGTCTTCATCCCATTGATTTCCTCCAGCTTTTCCCTTGCTCGACGACCCTGTGACATTCATTTTCCCTTTGTTTTGCGGGTTGTGCCAACAATTTGCCTTGATATGTCCCTTTTTGTTGCACAAATAGCACGTTGGAACATTTTTGAAATTGTGATTTCCCGAAAAACTACCTGACGACATGCTAGGCGTGGGCAACAATCCACGTCCCCCTTGATTATTTCTTATTTGTCCATGTCCTCCTCGAAAGTGGCCACGTCCTCTCCCTGAATTTGTCCCTGTAAACAATACTTCTTGGTTTCCTGAATTGTTGCCTACATCTTCTCCTTTAATGGAAATTTCATATTGTAGTAATTTTGCTCGAAGGTCCTCAAAGTTAGGAAGTGAAGGAAGACACAAGAGAGATGTTACCAGCATATGATAATCTGATCCAAGCCCGTTTAGCACTTGTTGAACATTATCCTTATCAGAAATCACACAGCCCACCATAGCCAATTGATCTGTGATGATCTTCACCTTGTTCATATACTCTGTAAGAGTCATGCTTTCTTTCTTTAGGAGTTGAAACTCCCTCTTCAAATGCATAATCCTTGCCTCTGAGATCTGAGAATAGGTCTTCGCAAGTTGTTCCCACAACTCCATTGCTGAGCACTTATCTGGAATACCTACAAGAACCTCTTGCGAAAGAGTAGAGGTAATGTAGGCTACAACAACTTGATCTCGTTTTCTCCAAGTGGTGAATTCAAGATTTCGAACCGACCTACTAGAAGCCTCTCCCTTATCGTTCACAATTTCCTGCACAATAAATTCTGGTGGTGCAGAGATCGTTCCATCTAGGTGTCCATAGAGATCAAGGCTCTTAATGAAAGGCAGTATCTGCCTCTTCCAGGTCAAATAGTTGTTGTTGCTCAATTTGTCCGAGATAAGTTGACCTAGAAAACTAGATGGCAGGGTAGGAGAATCCATGAAAACTGAACCGTAAACTGAATGTATCTGACTGCTGCCAAACACTTAAGGAATGACTTTAGAACTGAAATAAATTCAGACCAGATTAAATGAAGAAGAAAAAAAATAAAGAATAAAGAATTGGTATTTTAGGTCTGGAAGGAATGACCAGAAATCAGGAATAAAGGGATGAATTTGGATCAGGAAAAAATAAAAAAATGATTCACTTCAGATCTGAAGTGAACTCAGATCAAACCGTGACAGGCGAAGAAGACGCAGCAACTAAGAAAACAGAACTAAACAGTCGATGACTGTTGTCTACAAAATCTGATATCAGAATACACGTCTGGGCAGATTCGGACTTCAGATAGTCTTTGGGTCCGATTGTCTGATCCAAATCAGACGTGATGAACAAAAAAGGAATATAGGTAAAGAGGGCAGCAGTCACGCAGGGTTTAATTAAGAGAGCAGCAGTCACGCAGTCGAAGAGATCTACGATCAGATCTGACAGATAGTTGAAGAAAACAGAAGGCTCAATAAGAAATAGAAGCAGTCGATGACTAAACAGAGAGGAGAGGAGAGGATGTAGACAAAATATAGGGCACGGTAATAGAAAAGAAGGCAGATGGAAGAACCTGGAAGAATCAGCACCTGGCTGGATAGTCCTGGACAAAACAGCACCTGCAGTGTCGATCTCGCTGGACATGCCCTTCGGAGTCGACTCACGGTGCAGAAGCCCGCTCTGATACCATGTGAGAATGGCCCTGAGAGAGAGAGAGAGAGAGAGAGAGAGAGAGCTGCGGCAGTAAAAGGGGAGACTTCACGACAGAAGTCGTGCCCTACTTCATGTATATATATATATATATATATATATATATATATATATATATATATATATATATATATAAAGTAGTAACTGGGTTGGACCAAATGTTTAGATCCATACCCAAACATAAAGTTATATGTTACATTAGAGAACCCAACATTAACTGGAAAACCCGATCCAGTTTATAATATAATCTTAATACTTACTATATATTTGTGGTGTCCAAGGGTCTTTTTGGAAACACAGTTAAAATGGTCATTTTATTGAAGAAATCATGATGATAATGCTGCCACAGTTTTTTTTTAGTCTATCTGATTGGAAGCATAGCAGGTCTTTTTCACAAGGTGGTTGTACTTTTTTGTTTCCTGATATATTGCTCCATTGCCTTTTTCCAAATCATGAAGTTTAATGAGAAACTAGAACATCTTGTATTTAATCATTGGAAATGATTAAATCTTGGAGGAAACCTCATTGATATGAACCATGAAATTAAGGCAATCTTCATCCTACTCTGGCTCTTAATTTTGTGTATTGCTTTATGATGTCACATGAGCTCGTTATGCGGATTTTGCAGTAAAATTATTTTTCCTCGGTTAGGTGAATAGAGTGTTCTGTGCAAATTATTTTGTTAAATGACATGTATGTTTTTTGGTGATCCATCTGAACATCATATCTTTGCCTTTAATTCTTTAATTTCTATTATGATGAAATTTTCCTTCTTCACTGTTGCATATAAAAGCTTTTGTTGTTCGTTTCCTGAGTAGTTTGGACAGCTCTATGATCTTAGATCTTTAATGGTGTAGAATTGCATGTTGTGTATAAAATTCCAATCAAGACAGGCTAGTTATTTCTATTGTTGCCTCTCAGGCTGCTGCTCTGATTTATGCAATCATGACAACAAGGTTATTGGATCTTAACTGGAAGATGAGAGCAGTAAGGGTGATGCCTGTATTCACTGTGCCTGTTTTGGCGACTGCTATGTATTCAGCATTTTCCAGTTACAAAACAATGCGTAAGTCAGAAATCTACTTTAAGATGATTATCTTAGGCCTTAATTTTTCCCTCAAGTTAGATCTTGAATAACTATTTCAAAGTTTTACCATTTTTCTGTCTGGAGATTGAATTGTTGTGGAAAGAAGGCCAGAAACTTTTATAAAAGGTTGGTCATTTTCAATGTTGGTTCTAGAATATCATTCATTTTATTGCAATATTCTTTAGAATGTCTGGGGCATGCACTATGGCATTTTCAAATGGTGTTTTATCTCTTTGTTTTTTTTTTGCCCCTTTTTTTGCAATGGTGATTGAGAAACAAAGCAGTGTTGGTAAAGGTACTCTTTGAGATGCACTGTAACGGCTATAATTATAGCCGTTGGGCTGATCCAACAGCTAATTGGAACAACCCATGTTAGCCTATTTAAAGGGGTCTCTCCCTCTTTGTTACATATGATTTTCTAAGCATATTGCTGAAATACATAGATTGTTTTTAAGTGTTTTTGCTAGCTCGTAACAGTGAATGTACGTTTAGCTATTAACCCATAAGTGGTATTTTGTGTATACACTCTTTGAGTGTTTGTAACAGCCCACAAGTGGCTTCTATTGTAAAAGATTTTGTATTTAGTGACATGGTATCAGAGATGGAGTTTTAGAAAACAAAGAAGCTTCCGTTCATGTGTTTATGTAGGAGAACAAGTGTTCGTAAGCTCCTTCAAAGCACACACCAACCTCTTCTCATCTTCTCACCTTATTCTTTATTTCTTTCTCTTGACCTTCTCTTAATACAACAACAACAACAACAACAACTACAACTACGCCTTCATCCCAAAACAATTGGGGTCAGCGATATGAACCAAAAAAAGAAATTCATTTTGGGTCTTCCACATGAATCCTTTTCCTCCAATCATTTCTATCCAATGTCATGTCCTCGGTGAGGTTCAAAGCATTCATATCCTTTCCTATCATCTTCATCCAAGTCTTCCTAGGCCTACCCCGACCTCTTTTAACTAATATATTTTCCCAATTCTCCAACCTTCTAACTGGAGCATCATTAGGCCTTCGCCGAATATGTCCAAACCACCGTAAACGATTCTCTCGCATCTTATTTTCAATGGGTGCAACACCTACCTTCTTACGTATCTCCTCGTTCCGAATCTTATCTTTTATTGTATTTTCACACATCCATCTAAGCATCCGCACCTCAGCTACACTCATTTTTTGAATATGATGTCTCTTGGCAGCCCAACATTCCGTACCATATAGTAAAGCGGGCCTAATAGTCGTCTTTAAAACTTTCCCTTCAACCGCAATGGCATTCTACGATCGCACAACACTCCAGTTGCACTTTTCCATTTCATCCACCCAACCTTTATCCTATGATTTACATCTTCATCAATTTCTCCATACTTTTGAATGATAGATCCCAAATATTTGAAAGAATCATCCACCGGTATTTCTTGCTCACCAAGCTTCTTTACACTCTCATCTCTATTTTGTTGCTTACTAAATCGACATTCCATGTATTCTGTCTTACTCTTACTCAACTTAAAACCTCTTGCTTCCAATGTCTGTCTCTATAATTCTAACTTAGCATTAACCCCAGCTCTAGACTCATCAATCAAAACAATATCATCAGCAAACAACATACACCACGACACATTTTCTTGAATTGATCTCGTAAGCTCATCCATCACTATAGCAAATAGGAAAGGGCTTAAAGCAGATCCTTGATGTAACCCAACCGTTATAGGAAAATTGGTTGTCACCCCTTCACAAGTGCGGACATTGGTTACTACTCCTTCATACATATCTTTAATTATACTAATGTACTTGAGAGAAACACCTTTCTTCATCATTGTCCACTAGAGAACGTCCCTAGGTACTCTATCGTAAGCCTTCTCCAAATCAATAAAAACCATATGCAAATCTTTGTTCCTCTCTTTATTTCTCTCAATAAGTTGTCTAAGAAGATGTATAGCTTCCATAGTAGATCTTTTAGGCATAAAACCAAATTGATTCTTCGATATCATGACAACCTTCCTCAACCTAGACTCAATCACCCTCTCCCAAAGTTTCATAGTATGACTCATGAGTTTTATACCACGATAGTTTGTGCAATCTTGTATATCACCCTTATTCTTATATAGAGGCACCAAAGTACTCTTCCTCCACTCATTAGGCATCTTATTTGTCCGCCAAATCTTGTTAAAAAGATTTGTCAATCATTCTAAACCTTTCTCTCCCAAGCATTTCCAAGCCTCAATAGGTATACCATCTGGGCCAACTGCCCTTCTTGATTTCATTTTCTTCAAAGCCTCTGCAATTTCATGGGATGCTATGAAAAAACATTGGAGAGAGGTGGGGAAAAAGGCCCTTTTATACACTTCATGGGACCAAGGGGGGCTCCCATAGAGTCGTTGGGGAGGGTTCCAACGACTCTATGGGTTGGACCCTCTTGCCCCTTCACAAATGAAAAATAACTAAAAGGAAGAAAATAAAAAAAGGCAAAAATGTCCCTAGTGGACATGTCTATTTACATAATAAGAAAAAGACAAAATTGCCCTTAGTGGGCATTACAAAAGATAACATCGAAATTATATATATATATATATATATATATATATATATATATATATATATATATATATATATTAACACCCTCCTCAAACTGACGGTGAGATGACCGTAAGTTTGCTTAGAAGAAAAAAGAACCTAAGGGATGATAAAGCTTTGATAAAGAAATCCGCAGTATTATGAAGTAACGTATGGAATTTCAATAGTGCCCCGTAAAAACTCATCTCGAACATAATGACAATCCATCTCAATGTGCTTTGTTCGTTCATGAAATGTATGATTGCTAGCAATGTAGATGACACTTTTGTTGTCGCAACATAGCTTCGAAGGAATAGAAATGATAACTCCCATGTTTTTTAGCAAACTTCTTAACCAAACCAGTTCAGTTATAGTGGTGGCCATCGCCCTATACTCGGCTTCTATAGAAAATAGAAAAATCTTCTGTTGCTTCTTACATTTCCAAGAAATTAATGATTCTCCCAGAAAAACATAATAACCTATAGTAGAAATATAATAATTGGGGTTTCCACCCCAATCAGAGTTAGTATAAGCAATTAAATTTGGAGATGAAGAAGATGATAAGAATAACTCTTTTGTTATAGTTTCCTTTAGATATTTGACAATTCGCATGACAATTACCATGTGAATAGTAGTAGGAGTATTCTGGAACTGACTTGCGTTGTATACAACATGAGTAATGTCTGGCCTGGTAATAGACAAATATGTTAGAGATTCGATTAATTGACGATAAAGAGTGGGATTTTCTAAAGGAGGTTCATTATTGACTCTCATCTTAGCATTCATTACTTCTCCACTTTCTTTTCGTCAATCAAGCCGAACTTAGCAATAATATCTAATGTAAGCTTCGTTTGAGAAAGAACATATCCCCGAGGAGAATATGCAACTTCAATCCCTAAAAAATATCTTAGAAATCCAAGGTCAGACATATCAAAATTGTTTTTAAGAATATTTTTAATAGACTCTGTGCCCCTTTTATCATTCCCAGTGATGATCATATCATCAACATACAAAAGTAAGATAGTTATGTGGTCTTTTGCATTCTTAACAAAATAGCAGTGTCGGTATAATAAGAAGTAAATCCACTATCAAGAACAACTTTACTGATCCGGTCATACCAAGCTTTTGGAGCTTGCTTAAGACCATAAAGGGCTTTATTAAGCTTAAGTGTTTTTTCTTTTTCAATTTCAAGACCCGGTGGAGGATCCATATAGATTTCTTCACAAAGATCCCCATTTAAAAAAAAACATTCTTGACATCTAGTTGGTAGATAGGCTATTGTTTGATTGATACTAAGGCTATTAGAGTTCTAACACTCGTCATCCTTGCTACTAGAGCAAACGTTTCTTCATAATCAATTTCATATTCTTGTATGTATCTTTTAACAATTAATCTAGTTTTATATCTTTCTAATGACCCATCACTTTTAGTCTTTACTTTATAGACCCACCTAAAACCAATAGCCTTTTTACGTAAAGGGATAGTTACAATTTTTCAAGTGTCGTCCTTGTTGAGTGCTTCTAATTCTAGGTGCATGGCATCTATCAAATGGGAGTATTGCCTAACTTCTTTAAAGTTTGAAGGCTCATGATAGGAATGAATCATCATTAGACAATATCTATAATTTGGGAAAATTGAGTCATATGATACAAATTTTTGAGGAGGTCTAATGCTCCTAGAGGATCGTCGGGGTAAAGATTCCTCAACTTGATCATTTAAAGGGATGTTTTGTGAATATATGTCAAAAGCATTTTGATGCTCATTTTCATCACGCCGAGTATATACATAAATATCATTAGGATTCTAACTAGGAGAATCATCTCTTTGATGAGAATGGTTATCACAAACATTCTGAATTAATGTTTTTTTGAGATTTTTTAGAGTTTAAGGTTTCAATACTTTTAATTTGCAAAGATGTTCCATCGACGGTATAAACACAAGATAATTTTGAATTAATGCATATATCGAATAGAACATTCTCATGTGATGTCATATGAAAGGAAACTCCCGAATCAAAAATCCAAGAGCACATACCTGGAGAAGAAGATGACGCTATGGCGGCAACCAAAGTTGACGAAGATTTGAGTAATTGTTGAAGTGCCTTCGATAGTTGAGAAAGAGAAAATGTGTCTTTAGAGTCTCCTCTTTTGCTTGACTCTTCCCTTTTGGGTGTGGATTCTTCAATGGAAGCCACCTTGTTCTTGAGCTTTGGACAAATGGGTTTGATCATTGATGTGACCTGGCTCATTACAATAATGGCAAATAATTTTACTACTTCCATAGTTATTATTTTCACTATGGTTATTATGATCAGAGTTACCGGAAGCGCGAAACGTCGTGCTTCCGAAGCGTGCAGGGAAGCGCGCTTCCCTTTTACGGGAAGCACGCTCCCCCCTGCACGCTTCCCTTCACTTCCCCCATTTTTTTCAATTTTTTATATTTTTATTTTGTATTTTTATTTTTTTCGCTTCCCCCTCGCTTCCTAGGTTGCTTCTGGTTCACTTCCGAGACGATTTCCGAATCGCTCCTAAGTGGTCCCACGCTTCCCGCTTCCTAAAATTTTGAAAGTGCCTCGCTTCCCGTATCGCTTCCCGCTTCCTCAACTGGCAACCATGATTATGACCACTATAGTTATTTTGCCTATGGAGACTTATAGTTTTTTACGTTGTTACCGGGTCTAGATATCGCCAATACTTCATCTCCTCATCCTTTTGTCATACTAAGTCGAGTCTCCTCTTGGAAAACCTCGGCAACGACATCTTCAAGAGGTAAGGGAGGAGATTTATGAAGAAGAGAAGAACACACTTGTTCATATTTGAGTTGTAGACCATGAGAAAATTGAAAGAAATGTTTTTTCTCCATTTGCTCTCTTCTTAGTTCAATGTCTTCTATAGTAAAACATTTAGGTTCAAGAAGTGTCAACTCATCCCATAAGGGGGATATGGAACTACAGTAATCTCGGACACTCATGTCCCCTTAATTAGTAGTTTAATTTTTTTCTTGCAAAAAATATTGTCTTGCAAGGTCCTTTTGCGTATACATGTCTTTCATAAATGACCAAGCTTCATTGGCCTTTCTAAACTTAGTAATGTTGACATATATTTTGATGCCAACATTGTTTATAAACCATATAAGAATTCTTGCATGATTACTCTCTTAATTCTCTACTTTGGATTGATAATGTCAAGTGACTTTGGCACGATCATCTCCATCAAGAGCTTTAACTTCATCTCCTTCCTTCATGGTGAGCACAAGTTGAGGGTCAGGAATAGTGCTCATCTCATATCTCCAAAGCTTTTTTCTTTTGAAATTGTTCTCCATTGCGGAAGCCCACATCATGTAGTATGTTCCATTAAGTTTGAAGGATAAGTCAATCTTGTAGTAATGCTCCATGTTGAAAGAGAGAAGAAAGAAAAAGAGAAAGAAGTAGACGTAAAAGAGCATGTCACAAAAATATGAACACTTGATAGTCACCTCCACAAGTCCAAGAGCACTATGGCTTTGATACTATGTAATGAAGTATGTGGGAAAACAAATATAAACTATGTCACACGGACTCGGCTAGGAAGGCGTCGCACCCGAGTCGACACGCCCCGACACGGGTGCGGCTTCGGACTCGGCCTGGACTCGGTCAACGCCGAGTCGGACTCGGTCAACGAGTCGAGGCCGAGTCCGTCCACTTTTGGACTCGGTCAACTTTGACTGAGTCCAAAATTGTCCATTTTTATAGCAAAAAACAAAAAAAATGATCTTTTTATATAGTTTTTAAAATATATATAGCATGAAAAAAGCTAATTATCATTTAATTCTCTCTCTCATAAGCCCCATAAAAAATTATTCTTAAATATTATCATCTAATTCTCTCTCTCAATCTTAAAAGCTAATAAATTCTCATCCACGAGTACCAACACTTTTCATCCACCGAGTTCTATCTCTTATAAAGGCTAATAAATTCTCATCCACCAGTACCAACATTTTTCATCCACCGAGATCATTTAATTCTCTCTCTTTTTCAAATCTAGCTTTGAAAAATTAAAAGCTTTTAATGCTTTTAATTAATGTTATAATTTTAGCAAAAGATGTTTAATGCATTTACCAGAACATGCTTTTAGTTAATGCTTTTAATTAATACCTTGATGATGTTTTATTCCCATGGTAGCTAAGACTCAGCCGAGTCAATGATAAACTCAGCCAAGTTTGGTTCTAACCCAGTTATACTACTATTTTAACTCAGTTAATTCAGGATCTGAGACAACTCGGAAGAGTCACGAGCCGAGTGTCCAAAATTTATATAGATATATGCACACACAGGATATATTATTATATATATATATTTTTTTAAAAAAAATATTTATATATATAGCCGAGTCCCCGTGTCCAAAATTTTTAAAATTGTGCCGCACCCGTGTCGCACCCGCACCCGCACCCGCACCCATGTGACATAGAATATAAAGTGCACAAGCACTAATACAAGTTCAATAAAGAACAATACAAAAGTACTAAGGCACTAAACAAGCACAAATTGCATATAAGACTTTAAAGAGTTAAAAGAACACAAGGCCATAGAAAATATAAGTTGTATTGAGTACAAAATGCTTAAGAGAAGCATGAAAATAAAAGGGGGCGGACAACTCTTATATATACATTTTAGAGGGCATTGGGGAGCTCCTAATAGAGTCGTTTGGAGAAGGGTTACCGGAAACGCTATAGGACTCGGGGAAGCGCACTTCTCTGAAACACGTTTCGAAAGCACGAAACATGTCGCTTCCGAAATGCGTGGGGAAGGGAACCTTTTAAATGGGAAGCACACTTCCCATTTCAATTTTCACTCTCTTCCTCCGATCGTTTTTTGTAATGAAATATGCGGAAAAGAAATGTATGTCCTACAATGGACATTCACACATAGAAATCAAAGAACAAGTCCAAAAGAGGACATACATAAAAGCCAATAATGGCTAGAAAGCATAAAATCTTATAAATGCACTAAAGGGCTTGAAGAAGCCACACATTACAAAGGGGGAGACCCCACTTATTTATAGGCAAGAGAGGAGTGAGGGAGAGTTAGAGAAAAGCAAGAGAGAGGGACCATTGGGAGTCCCAACAAGGAATCGTTGGGCTCCCAACGGTCACAATTGTGACCGTTGGGGGCCCAACGACTCTTTGTTGGGGCCCCCAATGGCTGTGCATTAAATGCACAAAAAGGAACAAAAAGAAAAAAAGAAAAAAGAAAAAAATAGAAAAAGGAAAAAGGAAAAATGAAGAAAAGGGAAAAGTCTAAAATGCCCCTATTGGGCGAGATTACAAAACTACCCCTTATCGGGTAGTGACTGTTAAATATATATATATATATATAAATATATATGTATTACATGTATTTTAACACCCTCCCTCAAGCTTTACGGGGATACAACAGAAAGCTTGTTGAGAAGAAACATGAAACGAGGAGCAACAAGAGCTTTGGTGAAGAAGTCCGCCAACTGGTACTCGGATGTGACGTAGGGCAGTGCTATGGTTCCTTTTAGGTATTCATCTCGAACATACTGGCAATCCATCTCAATGTGTTTAGTACGCTCATGGAAGGTGTGGTTGCTTGCAATATAGATAGCACTCTTGTTATCGCAACACATCTTCGAAGGAATTGAGATGACGATGCCCATATCACAGAGGAGACTTCTAAGCCACACAAGCTCCATGGTTGTAGTGGCCATTGCACGATATTCCGCTTCAGTTGAGGACAATGATACTTTATGCTGCTTCTTGCATCTCCAAGAAATCATAGTCACCTAAGAAAACACAAAAACCAGTGGTTGAGACTCTATCATTGGGATTTCCTCCTCAATCAGCATCTGTATAAGCAATTAAATCAAGGGATGATGAGGAGGAAAGAAAAACTCCCTTAGTTATGGTGTTTTTAATGTATCTGACAATCTTTAAGACTGCACTCATGTGCACAGTTGTAGGTGCATGTTGAAACTGACTGACGGAGTGAACTGCATGAGCTATGTCTGGCCGAGTGATGGATAAGTATGTCAAAGACCCAACGAGTTGACGGTAGGGAGTAGGATTCTCAAGAAGTGTCCCATCTTCCAGCCTTAGCTTTGCATTAATAACTTCAGGGGTTTCTGTCTTCTTATCATCCGAAATTCCAGACTTGGAACAAATGTCAGAATATACCCTTGAGGTGAATATGCAACTTCAATACCTAAAAAATATCTTAAGAAACCAAGGTCAGACATGTCAAAATGTTTTTTTAAAATTTTCTTAATATCATGGATTCCTTGCTCATCACTTCCAGTGATGATCATATCATCAACATATAGTAGTAGAATAACTACAGAGGACCCTGCACTTTTCATAAATAACGCAGTGTCAGTATAACATGAACGAAAATTTAGGCTAGTCATTACATTGCTAAATCTATCATGCCAAGCCTTTGGAGCTTGTTTTAACCCATAAAGTGCCTTTTTTAGTTTAAGAATTTTGTTTTCACCATTAGATACTCCTGGTGGAGGATCCATGTAGACATCTTCACTTAGTTCACCATTAAGAAATGTGTTCTTAACATCCAATTGATAGATAGGTCATTTTTTAACGGATGCAACCGCAATAAGAGTCCTAACACTAGTCATTCTAGCTACGGGAGCGAAGGTTTCTTCATAGTCTATTCCGTACTCTTGAGCATATCCTTTGGCTACCAACCTAGCTTTATAACGTTCTAATGACCCATCACTTTTAGTTTTAATTTTGAAGACCCATCTACATCCAATAGACTTCTTTCCCGTGGGTAATGAAGTTATTTCCCAAGTTTTAGCCTTTTCAAGGGCACTAAGTTCTAGTTTCATGGCTTCAACCCATTGAGGAATGTTTTTGGCTTCATTATAGTGTGATGGTTCATGATAAGAGTGTAATGCAATTAGGCATGCCCTATATTTAGGTGTTAGGGACTCATAGGAAACAAACCTATTAGGAGGATTGGAGATTCGGCTAGATCCCCTTAAAGAGGTTTCTTCTATGTTGGAACTTTGAGAATATTTTTCTAAAGCGCTTATGGGAGTTTCTTGACCACGCCTTGTATAGGTTTGAATTGACCTATTTTCAAAATCATTAATTCCATTTTCAACATTACTAAGAGGAGTATCCTATAAATCATTAAGAACATCCTCTACGTGAGGATTCACATCTTCTTGAGAAAGAAGATCAAATAAGAAAGCATATTCGCTTTCATCAATATCTTTATTTTTCTCAAAGCCGTTCTCATTTTTTAAAAAGGTAACATCTTTGGATACATATAGTTTGTTACTTTTGGGATCGAAGCACCTAAAACCGTTTTGATTTTCTCCGTATCCTAAGAACACACACTCGATAGCTTTGGGAGATAACTTATCTCTTTTATGTGTAAGGACAAAACACTTACACCAAAAAATTCTTAATCTATTAAAGTCGGGTGTTCTTTCAAAAAGTTTTTCATATGGAGATATACTTTGTAGGGATGAGGATATCATTCTATTTATCAAATAAGTGGAGGTTAAGGCAGCTTCGGCCCAATAACATTTTGGAATTTCTTTGGAGATGAGAAGAGTCCTAGTGGTTTCCAAGATGTGTCTATGCTTTCTCTCGGCTAGACCGTTTTGTTGGGGAGTCCTAGGACATGACCTTTGATGACAAATTTCATTGGTTTCCAAATATTCTTGAAATTCATTTGACATATATTCTCCACCGGAATCAGATCGAAGAATAGAGATATTAGTTGAAAATTGATTCTTGACAATCATATGAAATTTTTTAAAGAAATTAAAAACTTCGGATTTTAGATTGAGAAAATAGATCCACACATATCGAGTGAAATCATCAATGAAAGTAACATAATATGAGTATCCTCCTTTTGATATGACTGGAGAAGGACCCCAAACATCCGAATGAACTAATTCAAAGGGTCTTTTGGACACAAATGTTCTCTTTGGAAAGGGGGTGGATTTCATTTTTCCAAAAATACAACTCTTGCAAACAAAATGTTTCTCATTACAAAATTTTTTTCCAAAAGGAAAGGAGTACATTTTTGAGAAACTGAGATGTCCAAGTCTTTGATGCCAAGTTTCTATATTTTTATCTTAGACATGATTACAAAATGATTTAGTGGAAAGTTTCAAATTGTTCATGTAGTAGAGATCTCCCCTCCTATGGCCTTGCCCAATCCGCTTCCCGGACTGGAGATCCTGTATAGAGCAATCCTTGGTTGAGAAGGAGATTTCACATCCATGATCACATATTTGAGAGACAGATAAAAGATTTAAATTAAGTTGAGGTATTACTCTTACATTTGGCACAAAAAAATCTTTTGAAAAGTCCAAGGTTCCAAAACTTTTAACTTGTAAAGAGGTACCATCGGCGGTGGAAACAAAAGAATTTTTGGAGTTGCTACATACATTGGATAGTCCACTTTCAATAGGGGTCATATGAAAAGATGCTCCAGAATCAAGAATCCAAGAAGGCGTACCTGGAGGAGAAGAAGAGGCAATGGCGGCTCCCGAAGTTGATGTCGATTTGAGTAGAATTTGAAGTGCTTCGGATAGTTGAGCAAGGGAAAAAGACTCTTTCCCTTTCATTGGCTCCTCCTTCTTTTGTGGTATTTCTTCAATAATAGCAACCTTACCTTTTGGAGGTTCATTTATCTTTGGACAATTAGGTCTTATATGACCCGGTTCTTGACAATGATGGCAAATGGCTTTCCTATAATTGCCATTATAGTTATTTTGCCTCCCAAAGTGTGGAGGCTTATAAGCTTTCATATGATTGTCGGGTTTAGACACGGCAAGAACTTCATCTCCTCCTTTAATCATGCCAAGACGCGTTTCTTCTTGGCATATTTCGGCTATGGCATCTTCCAATGGAAGCGGTTTTGATCTATGAAGAAGGGAGGACCTAACTTGTTCATATTCGGGCCTAAGCCCATGTAAAAATTTGAAAAAGTGTTATTTCTCCATTTGTTCTCTTCTCATTTCCACATCTTCACTTGATACCCATTTGGGTTCAAGAAGGGATAGCTCATCCCATAAAGGTCCAAGAGTGCTATAGTAATCTCTTACACTCATTTCACCTTGCTTAATGGTACGGATTTTTTCTTGGATAAAAAATTGACGAGCAAGGTCTTTTTGGGTATACATACCTTTCATAAAAAACCATGCTTCATTTGCTAGGCGAAATTCAGCAATGTTGGCGCAAATCTTTAGCTCCACGTTCATGAACCATGCAAGAATTTTTGCATGCTTACTTTCCCAATCTTCTACCTTGGATTGGTGATCTTCAATAGCCTTCATGCGAGCATTTCCTTCTAGAGCTTTTTCTTGATCACCATCAATTTTTGTAAGTTGAAGTTGAGGTTCCCTAATGGTGCCCATAACATATCCCCAAAGCTTTTTACCTTTGAGGTTGTTCTCCATGGCGGCGGCCCACATCATGTAGTTAGTACCATTAAGCTTGAAGGAGAGATCAATCTTTTGTTCTCCTTCCATTATATAATCAAGAATGGAGGACAAACAAAGAGAGAGAGAGAAAACAAGACAACTAGCTATATGAATCAAGAGCACAACCAAGGCTCTGATACCATGTAATGAAATATGCGGAAAAGAAATGTATGTCCTACAATGGACATTCACACATAGAAATCAAAAAACAAGTCCAAAAGAGGACATACACAAAAGCCAATAATGGCTAGAAAGCATAAAATCTTATAAATGCACTAAAGGTCTTGAAGAAGCCACACATTACAAAGGAGGAGACCCCACATATTTATAGGCAAGAGAGGAGTGAGGGAGAGTTAGAGAAAAGCAAGAGAGGGACCATTGGGAGTCCCAACAAGGAATCATTGGGCTCCCAACGGTCACAATTGTGACCGTTGGGGGCCCAACGACTCTTTGTTGGGGCCCCCAATGGCTGTGCATTAAATGCACAAAAAGGAACAAAAAGAAAAAAAGAAAAAAGAAAAAAATAGAAAAAGGAAAAATGAAGAAAAGGGAAAAGTCTAAAATGCCCCTATTGGGCGAGATTACAAAACTACCCCTTATCGGGTAGTGACTGTTAAATATATATATATATATATATATATATATATATATATATGTATTACATGTATTTTAACATTTTTCACTCGCTTCCTGCTCGCTTCCCACTCGCTTCTCAATATTAAGAAGTGAATTTTCTTTTTTGGGGGGGCTTGGAGCCTTTAACAATTTTTTTTTGCTCAATATCGGAAAAACTCAATTCCTATTCTCTTTCCACTTGAATCTTAGGTCGCTTCCGGTTTGCTTCTTAGGTCACTTTCGGTTCGCTTCTCTTCTCATTTCCGAGATGATTCCCGGTTCGCTTCTAAGTTGTCCTGCATTTCCCGTTTAAAATTTTAGAAGTGCCTCGCTTTCTGCTTCTGCTTTCTCGATTGACAACTTTGGTTTGAAGCTCCCAACAGTCATAAATATGACCTTTGGGTAGCCGCCAATGACTATGGTCTTTTGACTATAGAGCCCATGCTCTATACAAAAAAGACATAAATAAGAAAAATAATAAAAACAAAAAATCTGTTCCTAATGAACATTACCTATTACAAACAGTAAAAACACCAAAATGCCCCTGAGGGGCAATACAAATTACAGGACTGTGTGTGTGTGTGTATATATATATATATATATATATATATATATATATATATATATATATATATATATGCAACCTATTTTAACAGCTACCTATGTAACATGGATACTTCTGGAAGTTTCCCATACCTATGTCAACATGTGTATGATCCAGTAAGGTTATTTTCATCCATTTTTAAGGCACGTAAAGGGTACCATAACCCCATGCTCATACTTTTAGAATTTCTCATCATACCTTACTTACATGCACCCTTACCTCTATAAGATAGAGTCTATTTAGTTGTAAGTTTGTGATGTTAGTTAGGAACTCTTGTACTCTTAATGGATCATTTGGAAACATGCATATTACTGAATGCTTTGGATCAATCAACATATTTCTATTGTTTTTTTATAGTAAAGTTTACTTTTTTATTCACCTTCATTTATGTGTTGCTTGTAGAAATGCTACTTAAAGACTTAAAGTGATTATTTGAACCTGTAACATATATTAGCTATTTTTTTTCTTGATTAAAAATTGCAGAAAAGTTTAGCCATTTGGGTTTAATAAAATAATGGATAGTAGAGACCATTGTAACTGAGGGTCCCTGGGTTCGAATTCCACCTGGGTGCCCTGCTTCCATATCAACAAAAAAAAATGCAAGAAAAAGAAAAAAGTGGAAGAAGCTTGTCCACTCTTTTGAGGTTGTAATTTTGTGTTTTATAATTTAGACATCTATATGGGGTCAAATGAGACAGCTGGATGGTTAGTCAGCACTATCATAACCGAGGGGTCTCATTTCGAATCCGACAGAGATATCCCCCCAGCTTTCCTATCAAAAAGAGGAAAAAAAGGAAACATCTATACATGAGTTAGTCATACTGATTCTGAAAATCTTGTTTTTCTAAAAATTGACAGGTGACCGCAGTGACCAGAAAACACTTGAAAGATTACGTGCTGAAAGACAAGCAAAAATTAATGAGCTTAAAGAGAGGTCGAACTACTATATTACACAACAGCTGATACAGGTAATAAATGAGAGCTGTGATAGTCTGTTTAAGTTCATAGTTTTGACAATTATTTATCCTTAATGTAAGGGGTGAATAAATCTTTTGTTTGTGTTTGGACCTCAAAATCCTGCTAATTATCTAAAATTGCAGAAATATGATCCTGATCCTGCAGCAAAAGCTGCTGCTGCTAGTGTTTTAGCATCCAAATTAGGGGCAGATTCAGGCCTGAAAATTACTGTTGGAGATGAGCCGAAGCTTGATTCGCCACGTGGTAAAACCAGTGATGCTGATGTGGTTCAATCAACTGGCCTTCGCAATAGGAAGTCATCTCACGTGAGAGGTAACAGTGGGGGAAGCATTGTATCTCGGGAAACTCTTGAGGAAATACCCAGAACTTCTGATGTTGGTGGGCCGCAGTTTAGTTCTCACAACCAAACAATTGTTGTGAGTCATCATCAAAGATCCACTGCTAAAGATGGGGGATGGATTGCACGTCTGGCAGCAATGCTTGTTGGTGAGGATCCAACACAGTGCTATGCCCTTATTTGTGGCAACTGCCATATGCACAATGGTAAGTATTACTTAAACAACAACCTAAATTTTTTAAGATAATTTTTAGTCCTTGCATTGCAAATTTGGAATGGGACATTTACTCCTAGAATAGAATTAGCTGATTTTCATTATTTCAAAGTTAGCTAAGTGCAGTCCGCATAACAATGAGTAAAATGCATTTTTTTTATTGTTGAAACTTGAAAACATCTGAGATATTGTTCTTTTCCTTTTTTGTTCAAGTCCAGAAATAGAATTTATTAGATAATGGTAAATAGTGCAAGAGGGAGGCAAAGGTGGTTGACAAGAGGTCAACCAATAAACAAAGAAACTCAGGGAGAAGAAAAATCATACAAATGACCATTGTGAGTTCAGCCATGCCATCTAAATTCAGGTTCATGATTTTTCTAGCATAAAATTCAAGATGTTTGCAGATGAAATATTAGATGTTTTGTAAAGCTTGGGTGCCACCCAAGTTCATATTTTCAGTACGAAAAAAATATTGAAAAGTAATGGATCTTGGAGTCTGGCCGCATGAAAATTTAGGTATGTTTTTTTTCAGCACATTAAAAATTATCTGGACTGAATTTATCCCTATCCTGGTGCCATGATTCTTTCATGTCACTGAACATGTTTCCACTTAACCATGAATTCTCTAGTGGCTCCCCATCTAAAGTTGATCACCTTGAATGCTCTTATTGCTCACAGTTTCAGATTGGTATATGGTAGCTTAGATTTGCATAATAAATTTAACTAGAGTACATTTTTTCTTCCATAAGTGTTCAGAATTTAGTCCGAATTTTTTGAGAAAGAATCTCTATTTCAGTATTGAGAAGAAAAATTATATTACTGATCGTGTGCTCCAACCATGCAGGACTGGCAAGAAAGGAAGATTTTCCCTATATCACTTACTATTGCCCTCATTGCCATGCTCTCAATGGCCCCAGCCAACTGGAATCACCAGGTGCTGATTCCAGTTCTAAAAGGTTCAGCCCCCCTCTTTCTGATGATGGCCATAGTAGTGCTGATGCTGGTTCTATGTCGGAGAGCAAGGTCATTCTTAACTCAACAAGTTTACCAGAAACTGCACAAGTGAGTGAAGGGAAACAATCTGATGCACCAGCATCTTGATGCAATGTACCAATAGATAAGCTTGATGTGTACCGGTAGACCGTGTTTTGATATTTTTTTTTGTTTCCGGCTTGCTTTCATCACATTTTTGAGATAGCATAAAAAAAGAGTTAGTTTGTGGTAGAACCTTTCATGTCCATGTCAAGGTTGTGCTTGACTGTTGTAAAATTTCTGTTCTTAATGATTGAGGCTGTACCAAAGGACCTTTCAATCACGATTTTCGTTCAAAAGTTTGCATTAACTGGAAGAACCAATTTCTGGCTTTATGGGAGAACCAATTCTCCACCATTTGATGGCGGTGACAGTACTTCCCATAGTCTGTTTTAGAGAAGAAACTGTTTGCAGTTCTGCATGTTTTCAGGAATGGCACAAGTGAAACGTGATACACCAGTTTGATGTATACTCACCAAGTGCATCACATCGTCTTGAAGGCCAGTTATCAATATTGTATGAGCAGAGTAGGGTAGCGGGGCACTAGCAAAAATTCTGCTGGTTCAACGTCATTGCTTGTTTTTCATTATGTTTCTCTTTAAGTGAGTGGTTGTGGTGAAAAGATCTCTGCCTGCAGCCCGCACAAACGGTTTCTCGGCAACAAGTCGAACAAGCCTCTAACTGCAATGCTAGATTGACCATGACACAACCTAGCAGCAATGATGCTAGGTTTGAGTTGAGTCATGCAATATGCAAGACTGGAAGTTCCGGGGAACTGGTCGAGTTATTGAAGCTAAAGAACCAGATGAAGACAAGTTATATGATGCACATACCAATAGGGAAGATTGATGCGTGCGCAGCTGTAAATAATGCATTTTAGCTCCTTTCTTTTTATTTTCATTACCTTGCTCTTGTTGGTTAGTTTTCAATAGTTATCTGAGATGCCAATGGAGAAGCTTGATGTGTCCATAGTAGTCAACTATTGGAATTCATGTGCGATGCACGTGAGGTTGTCTGGAGTATGCTGAGAAAAGAATGCAACTCAAGTATGCCTTTCTAAGATTGAATCAAATATATGAATATGGAGGTAGATTTTTTTTGGATGTAAATCGATTTGATATATGATATTCTGCCAAGTATTTATATCTAAAATCATTTGATGGGTATGATTAAAGAGTAGTAATGTTATTTAGATCCATTTGAAGATTTCATTGGAAAATGTGTTTATTTAAGATCAAAATTGTTTACAATCAGCATAATTTATAATGAAACCTATTAACGCAGATGGGCTTTGTAGTGCAGCCATACTTATATTGGGACCAGTATATGAGATTTCAGTACTTTTACAGCGATAAAGATGTGTTAATCATCAGGTTGTCCATTGAATATCTAACTCATTTATGTGAGATTGTGTTAACTTCGTAGAGAGAAAAAGAAATAACTTGACTTCATGGCATTTTTCTTTTTACTTCATCTTAGGGGAATGTGGGCTAGGGGTGTCAGCAGGTTGGACCTGGTTTAGACCTAGGTGGGTCTGAACTCTAATGTGACTGAGATGTTGGTACCGGTCTGAACTTGGGTCCAATTGGATCACTCAAGAAAAACCTGCATACCTTCATAAGGATTACATGAACCAGAACCAGTCCATACCAGGTAAACTACGATTTTTTTAATCTTTTTTACATTAAAAAAGTGTTGATCTACCTTGTTTATGACCAAACACTCACCCTATTGAGTTCGTTACAGGTCAAGTCTGGGTCAAACCCGACCCATTGACAACCCCAACGTGGCCCTAGGGGAAATTCTCATTGACAAGAATTCTTGCAGAGAATATCCAATAATTTACTTAAATCCAATTTAAAATCACTTCAAGGAGCATGAATTTCGGAGTACATAAAAGGATTGTACTGCATAAAAGCACAATAGAAAGTAAATAAAAAAGACTGGTATTTTTGTGCACAGCAATGCACATGTCAATAACAAACTTGGAGATTATATATGCTGGTTCAGTAGTTACACTAATTGTTGAACAGAGTTCTTCTAGCTTTTGCCTTGCTGCTTGTAATGCTTGGGATGATTGCTGTCTCTTTAGCTCTATAAAAGTGTATATTTTGCAGATGGTCATGCTGTTCATTTTCCTGTTTGAGTTCTGACATTGAGGGTGAGTAAGCAACAGTTAGATCTACCAATATGGAGCTATAAAGTCGTTGCTGATGGCACCATCTTTGAAGTTGTTCTTTAATGGTTGGGACCTGTTAATGTACATGGACTTCGAACTGCATTCGTATTTATATAGGAACCAGTATATGTGATTTCATTTTTTTACAGAAATAAATAAGATGTGTTAATCATTAGGTTGTCCATTGAGTATTTAATTCATTCATCTGTGATTGTGTTAACCCTGTACAAAGAAAAATAAAGAACACGACTTTATGGCATTTTTCTTTCTACTCCATCTAACACTACAAGGACGAGGGTCACTAGCAACGACTTTTCTCACCGCTATAGGTCTATAACGAAGACAAAAAACAAGCGCCAATTTTTTGCCTCCGTTAAGCAATAATGCCGACATTTGTAGGTTGTCATTAATGTGTGACCCAACACCGACGAAGAATCTCACCAGAATTGAAAACACCAATAGCGGTGACCCACCTATAACGGCAACATTTTTGTGTTGCCTTTATAGCTTGTAACAAAGAGAATTAACTTGCCCTTATAATCGATAATAGCGAAAAATAAGTCATTGTTATAGGTTATGAATGCGACAACTAAGTCGATGTTATAGGTTGTAATGGCGACATAGGGTTAAGGCCGATAACGGCAACATAGAAATATCACCATGGCTTTAAACTTGCAAAAGTAAATTTTTTATATATATATTTTTTTAAATTACACAACAAATACAATTCAAATACACACTTCAAACATCCTCAAATATATATCCATTCAAATATAAATATACACTTCAAACATCAATTCAAATATATATTTAAAGTGTATGTTTATATTTAAATATATGTTTCAGGATGTATAAACATTAGTACGTATGTTTATATATAAATATTCTAAAACATACATTCAAATATAAACATATACTTCTCCAACCTCCTCAAATATTCATCCTCTTCAACCATCTCAAACATTCAATTTCAAATATATATTCAAATATAAACATATATTTCAAAAAACAAACATACATCATCTCCAACCCCTTCCCCTACATCCTCTCCAAACCTACAATAAACATACTCCAAAAAAGAAACATACATCATCTCCAACCCCGTCTGCTATATCCTTTTCAAACCTACAACAAACACACTTCAAGAATGAGTACAATCTATCAACTAAAAAAAAAATATAAAAAAAATAATTATGACAATGTTAATGATGATGATAACAATATGAGAATTCGGTTGATAACTTACAGATATTTTAAGCATATTATGATTGAAGGCTCGATAATGCTTTTGCCTTTTCTTGCACTTCTATGAGAAACTGAAAAATCATAAAGATAATATTAACAAAACATCTTTTTACATTCAAGAGGATATCAACTTTAATTTAATAATATATATATATATAATCAGTTTTACACTAACTATAACATCTCATTATGGTAAAAATTAATACAGGCAAAAAAAAAAGAAGAAGATATAAAGAGACATATGTCCATAAAACATAACATGACATTAAAAACTCTAACATGTTCATCCAACAAATAGACATCTGACGGTCTTATCTACGAAAAAATAAGAGAGATCTAAGATGGAGTGTTCTATATGAGACAATCTATGAAGGTCTGCATCTGCTGATGCTTCCTAGTTTTTTTTCTCTCACTCCCGGTCTTCTCTCGCCCGCTCTAGTTGCTAAAGGAGTCACTCCCATTCTTCTCTCTCTCACTCTCATTAAACTCAGTCCATCCTTTGTTATTCTCACAACCATGTTGATATCTATCAGAGTATATATAACAATGCGTTCTATAGTAAATTTGTGTGCTCAATTACATGTATTTTTTAGTTCACCAGCTGTGAGTTTGATAGTTTTAGTACAGTGATGTTAATTGTTCCTTAATTGATGACATGAACGTCAAACATATGGTTGAAAAAAGTGATTTTTTAATGGTTTTGTGAGGTCAATTTGATCATTGCATTTATTTGATGTAACATGTCTAGTTATGTATCGTATCCTTTAGTATGCTTATTTTAGTGTGGTGTGTTATTGTGGGTAATAAGGTAAACTCTTAGGTTGTGACTTGTCAACTCAAGTGTTTTCCTACATTTTGAACAAATGGCTGATGTCAGAATTATGCTATTTTTAACTTTTTATTATGTTCAATTTTGTGAAATTTTACACTATATTGCACTCTTTTTTTGGATTTATAACCCGAAGAAACAGCACCCAGTACTAAGACCTGGTCGCGCTGGCTCAGCTTGCCATACCTAAGGTCATTGTGCCAGCAGCTTAAGTCTCCGGAACCCCTTTACCTGAGGGCTTATGCTACACGTTGGCTGGCACAGAGGGGCGACATCCATGAGAATCAAACCTTGACTGTCCGTCTAGCAGCCAAGGCTCCACCCCACTACTCCAAACCCCCTTGGATTTGAGTTTCTGAGGCTCGCAAGTGCCTTAAAGCTGTGTTTGAAAACCTCTATCCAAAGATTTGAGAATGGACCTTCCCCAGCTTCCATTCTTAGATATGTATGGTTATCTATTATCCCCTTGATATATCAAGGTTCTCATATCCCTTGTTTGAATAGCCTTCGATCTTGGTGTGGGTGAACACCACATCAACATACCCTATATATGCCACCTCAAATCCTCAGATCTCATATACAAGGTTATGAGAGAGAGAGAGATTATATTTTTAGATTCAGTCATTTACATAAGAAGAAGGAAAGTCCTTTCATTTCTCCTCGAGATAACAAAGCCTAGCTCTCTTGAGAACCCCACAATAGGATTCAATATTTTAGAACTCTTTCTATTATGGGATACATCATGTGTTGGACTTTCTAGGCTGGCCGTCCTCTAGAACCTTATCATTAAACCGACCTCCTTGAGATTCCTTCGACAAGTTGGTCTCCTCATGCTCCACGATATAGTGGATCTGACCCATTGATCCTTTAACACAAGGTGATTTGCTAAGACTCTTGGCCAAGTTAATCATGAATAAATTAATCTAGTAATGCTAGTGACTTGCGTGCAGGGGCCAATGAGATAGTTGCATGCATGGTTAGGTCACACCAGGAGAGGGTGGTGTTTGTTCGCCCCCGATGATTCACTGAATCCCACGTCCGTGTTCGGGGCTTTGAATGAGCACCACGTATACAAGCACATGGGGCTCGTATTCTCGTGTATGTTGACATAACTTTGCATCGGACCCTGGTGTTATTGCAAAGACTTAAGTACCCTTTCTTGCTATTCTTCTCATAAAGTGATGGTTTGAGAAAATGACAAAAATACCCTTTATTCAAAAAAGAAAAAACAAACAGTTCAAAAAAAGAACAAACATGTCCTCCATCCAGAAAGTCGAGGATGATGTTGACTCTTCAAAGTCTTCTTCTTCTTTCTCCGTTCAAAAAAAGGACAAACATGTCCTCCATTCAGAAAGTCGAGGATGATGTTGATTCTTCAAAGTCTTCTTCTTCTTCTTCTTTCTCCGTAAAACACTGTAAAACCCTCTCTCTCTCTAGAGAGAAGAAATCAAGGGAGGCAAAGAGTTCTCCCTGGAGAAGGCCATGAACATCAACTCTCTCATTCTCTCTCCCTTCTCTCTCTACTTCTGTGCACATCCAACAGACGATCCTACATTGCTTCATCGCCATCTTCTTCTTCTTTCTTCTCCGTAAAACATTGTAAAACCCTCTCTCTCTCTCTAGAGAAGAAATCAAGAGAGGCAAAGAGTTCTCCCTTGAGAAGGCCATGAACATCAACCCTCTCACTCTCTCTCCCTTCTCTCTCTACTTCTGTGCACATCCAACAGGCGATCCTACATTGCTCCATCGTCATCTTCTTCTTCTTCCTTCTCCGTAAAACACTATAAAACCCTCTCTCTCTAGAGAAGAAATCAAGGGAGGTAAAGAGTTCCCCCTGGAGAAGGCTATGAACATCAACCCTCTCATTCTCTCTCCCTTCTCTCTCTACTTCTGTGTCTGATTTAGAGTTTTTTCCCTTACAAGAGGGGGGTCCAGGGGGGGGCGCCCCTGGCGGGGGCTCGGGGGGCAGCGCCCTCCGGACCAAATTTTTTTTGGCCTTCCAACAACGATTTGTAGTATTATCGGGCTTTCCTACAACAATTTGTAGTATTTTCGGGTCTCCAACGAAACGCTATAGTGATTTGCGGAAGACACTACAGATCGCTATAGCGTCTTCCGTAAATCGCTATAGTGATTTGTAGTGTCTTCCGCAAATCGCTGTAGCGATTTGTAGATTCTTCCGCAAATCGCTATAGCGATTTGTAGTGTCTTCCGCAAATCACTATAGCGATTTGTAGTGTTATTCAGTAAGCAAATCACTGTAAATCGCTACCCGAATAAGGACAATCTTGTCAGGGCCATATCTCCCTAACCGGAGGTCATATTCCAAATCCGTAAAAAGTAGTGTCTTCGTTATTGAGTCTAGTTTATTTCTGTAAATTTTCAGCGATTTCTATTGTCATTTCATTCCTCATTTTAACTAAAAACCAGACCTTTATTATTTTGTGTTATTTGAGTTGCACAACACCATTCTCGCTTGACATCCACATCTTGATTCTGGCATGCTCCTTGTTGGATTTTCCATTGATTTCTTCCAACCTTGCTTGAAACAAAAATATGTCTTTCTCACCACGATACCCTGTGCATTTTTTGACCACGACACCCGGGACTTGTGTCGGGGGGAGCCCCCGGACCCCCCTTCTGTAAGGGCAAAAACTCTAAATCATGCTCCACAACGAATCAAGTTGAACGATGCTACCCACGCTGAAAGGAGCCCCCAAACCCTCCTCCTATAAGGGCAAAAACTCTAAATCAAGCTCCACAATGAATCAAGTTGAACGATGCTATCCACGCTGGGAGGAGCCCCCAAACCCTCCTCCTATAAGGGCAAAAACTCTGAATCAGACTCCACAACTCATCAAGTTGAATGATGCTACCCACGCTGGGAGGAGCCCTCAGACCCCCTTTTCTGTAAGGGTAAAAACTCTGAATCAGACTCCATAACTCTTCAAGTTGAATGATGCTACCCACGTTGGGAGGAGCCCCCCAGACCCCTCTCCTGTAAAGGCAAAAACTCTGAATCAGGCTCCACAACGAATCAAGTTGAATGATGCTACCCACGCTGGGAGGAGCCCACAAACCCTCCTTCTGTAAGGGTAAAAACTCTGAATCAGGATCTACAATTCATTTAGTTGAATGATGCTACCTACGCTGGGAGGAGCCCCCAAACCCTCCTCCTGTAAGGGTAAAAACTCTGAATCAGACTCCACAACAGTCAATGTGTAGGTCAGCCGGTGCTTGATGGAGCAATGTAAGATCTTCTGTTGGATGTGCATAGAAGCATAAAGAGAAGGGAGAGATAGAGAGAGTGAGAGGGTTGATGTTCATGGCCTCCTCCAGGGGAGATTTCTTTCTCAGATAATCCTGCAGTGCAGAGACTGGGTCTTAAATAATCATCTTTGGGGCACTTAAGTCTTTACAACCACTTCTTTTCAAGAATCGTCATTTTTTTTTGCACCAATGGAGGAGAGGGTACTTAAGTCTTTGCAATCGCATCAAACTCCAATGCTAATTAATGCTGACAAACATGGGGATACGAGACGCACATGCTTGCATACGTGGTGCTCTTTGGGACCCCCGAACATGAGATGTAGCTAACTGCCATGTTCGGGGAGGAACATATAACCTGCTTTGATCATAATAGTGGGGTTAAACTCGTAACCGTGGATGGATTTTTCATTGAACAAAGTGCGTTCAATTTGCGCTAAAAATGGAGCGCTGCTAAATGCTCTGGGCGAAAAAGCCACATTTAGGGGCGCGACCACCACTAAATATGGCTTTTTTTTAAATAAAAAAAAGGTGTTCTGCAGCTGATCATTGTGCGATCAGCAGCAGATATGCATTCGATAACAATGGATGATTTGCTCTTTCACTGTTATAGGCTATATATACTGAGTGGTAGGTGCGCGGCAGAACCACGCTGACCGTCCATCACAGGAGTGATGAACAGCCACAAAAAAACATGAAGGGACAAAACTGAGTTTTTTTGGCGCATTTTTTAACGATTTTTGCTTTGATTGTCCATCATGCCCTGTGATGGACGACCAGCGTAATCATGTAGGTAGCTATGCACCTAAGGGTTGCACAACTACCACTATATATATATATATATATATATATATATATATATATATATATATATATATAGTGGCAGTTGTCCAACCTCTAGGTGTGCAGCTACCTGTGCAACCACGCTGGCCGTCGGGCATGATAGATGGAAAAAAAATGCGAAGAAACGGGCAAACATGCACTTTGAGAGTGTTTTTATCACTGGTTCCAGCAAAAAATAGGTCTTTTAGCAGCGGCAAAAAACTGTCACTAAAGGTCCCAGTTTTGCTGAGGCCTTCAGTGAGAGTTTTTTTATCGCCATTAAAGGTTCCATTTTCTGCTTTGCTATTTGTGACAGTAAAAAACTGCCACTAAAATGCGTGTTTTAGCAATTTTTTTAACAATTTTTGCGATGGTCGTCCATCAGCGTGATCCGTAGGTAACTAGGCACGTGAAAGTTGCACAGCTACCACTCTCTCTCTATATCTATCTATCTATCTATCACCCCTTCAATCTCAATGCCCTACTCATCTAACCTCATTTGTTACTTTAATAATTGTTATTTTATGCTAAACCCTCTTTTCAGTACAATTCAAGACGTGGCTTTCAAAGATGAAAGCGATCGACAGCTGACCCAGCTGGGATTATTTTAATTTTGGCAAAGCAACTTGTTTGTGTTTTTTAGATGATGAGGAACCTTCTAGGATTGGAGGTTAATGGGCCCTTCTATTAGATAGTAAACCTTGGGCGAGTGCCCTAGCCTTAACTTGCAAAACATCTAGCAGACAAATCACCAATATGGTCTTATGGGGGGAATCTATCCTATGCAAGATGGGTTCCACCATCTTCCCAACAGCCACCTTAACCATTAGACGGTCTGGGTCAGGCTCTTTGCTAGTGTAGTTTT
This sequence comes from Nuphar pumila, assembly GCF_984573655.1. Classification (NCBI taxonomy): domain Eukaryota; kingdom Viridiplantae; phylum Streptophyta; class Magnoliopsida; order Nymphaeales; family Nymphaeaceae; genus Nuphar; species Nuphar pumila. The sequence goes on along the minus strand of NC_143263.1, from coordinate 85,211,574 downwards.
ACTCATATAATATAATGTTTGACTTATAATCCAATCTCTTGGTCCTGTGCAAATAAAAAAAAAATCACGTTCTGCCTTTAATCTAACCTTCATATCAACAAACTCTCATTATTGAATCAATGGAAGCACCTTGAAATGCAGTTAACGTGCCAATTGTTTATATAATTCCAAGGACTTCAGAGAAACAGAAGTCAAAGAATCCAAGCAATTGATAAAATGCTAGCTTTAACCATATCAAAGGCTGCCAACAATGAAAATGGGCTCCCATACATAAAACTGCCAAACTTTAGCACATGGCCACCTCACTATTGCCCACAAATTTCCTCACAAAAGAAGCTACCACCCACAATTGAAAACAATAAAATAATGCCTTATTTTTCAAATAAATAAATAAATAAATTCTAGTGTCAACATGGTAATGATACATTCACCAGCTACATATAACAATTCCAATCAAAAAGTTTGAGGAAGGAATTCCAAACTAAGAAGCAACATGAATTCTATATCCTTCATCTTCTGCACCAGCTTCTTCTTCTTCTTCCTCTTTCCTACCTTAGTCCAGTCTCAGGCATGCAAGAACTTCTGCGGGCAACTGCAGATCCGATACCCGTTTGGCACAGGCCCGGGATGCGGTGACCCCCGCTTCCAAAATTTTGTCACTTGCAAGCACAACTATGATCAAGATCAAGATCAGCTCGTTCTCACAACACATTCCGGCACATATCCCGTCCAAGCGATTGACTACTACAACAAAGTGATCCACATTCTAGATCCAACCATGTCTACATGTTCATGCATGCAACCAAGCAAAGGGTTCGGACTCGACTGGAACGCGCCGTTCACCTTCCTAGACAATTCAGTTTTCGCGCTTCTTGGATGCTCTGTTACATCTTCCCCTGTTTTCAACAACTCATTCGACAACAATTTCACAAATAACAATGCTCCCTTGTGTGATGTTAGTGGAGCGCCAATATGCAGCCAGCTCTATGCTTGCCCAGCAGTAGGCGGCATCAACCTCCCACTCTACTCCCCAGTATCTTCATGTTGCATATATTCACCTGTTAATCTTGGTCCTTCCTTTGATATGGATCTCACCAAACTGCAATGTACCTCTTATACATCAATCAACAACTTCAATTACCAACAACTTGATGCCACTAAATGGAAATATGGCATTTCTCTAAAATATCGTTTTAGTGTAAACAATGCATACCCTCTTGGTTGTATGCAATGTGAGAAGAGCAATGGAGTTTGTGGGTACACAGGGAGTTATAATTCTTTTTTCTGCAACTGCCCTGTTGGGATTAATACAACCACAGATTGTCTTTTTCAGGCTTCATATTGGAGCCATGGCTCGAAGAACCTTCAACAAATCTGGACAGGTATGTCAGAGTATTAAACTTCCGTTTTTTTTTTGACCTCTTGTATTCTATGTCACAGGGATACTTCATCTTATACCCGTGTCAGTGTCGTCGTCTTATATGCTATTCTTAACAGAACTACAAAAAATGGCATGTCCATGTGATATAGCTTGTAGTGCATGTAAGCAAATTGTCAGTAGAGCAGATGAGGTCATCTCCTATACAACGGACTCTTGTTTGGTGATATTCAATTTTCACCAAGCATTTCTCTTGATGGAGATGTGTGTGTGGCCAACTCTCACAGTTCTTGAGTGAGATGCACAGCTCCGAACTAAGATGTGCAGTGGAGATTGAATATTACTGCAGATTGGTTGTATACAGTATGACCTGATCTGCAATATTGTCAGCCAGTCATTTTATGGTGTAAAAGCAAATTGGTGTTTGCTTGCAGGCATTGTGTTGATTCTCTTGGGATTGGTGATTCTGTTGGATTGAGGGGAACATCAACAAATTGTCCATCTGCTAGTCAATGGTATTGATGAAATTTTGAATAGGTTTAATTATCAAACTACTACTTATTAGCTGTACTTGCTATTGAGAACATTGTCATTATAGTGGGACCAGTGACAGCTTGTAAGGGAAGAAAATATTGCTTTTGGCAACTTTGGTTCTCCTTGCATTATGTTTGTAAATTGAAGGGTAGAAATGGTGACATTTCCTGCTCTATGCCTATGATTCATTTTGAAGATCTTGCATATTTAAAATTAACATGGATCTAGCAATTGGAGCGATCACCTTCCAAGGTGATCGCCCACTACAAAAGCACCACCTGTCCATTCTTAGAAATAGCTGATGGCGTCATTGTTACTTGTTCACATGGAACAAGGTAGACCAAAGTGAAAGGAAATATGAGATTAGATACAAAGATGCTTTTTACTTGAATGACTTTATGGCTAGTGGCCAGTGAAATTGACTACCTAAAGGCTTGGTCGCAGTGTGTATCTTATTCACATAAGACTTTTTTACTAAATGAAGGAACGGAGGAACTACCCCGCAGTAAGAGACCTGGTTGTGCTGGACTATGCCTGTCATACCTACGGTTGCTTCTGCTTGAGTAAGGCAGGGTGATGTCCATGGGGGTTGAACCTAGGCCACCCCTTCCCACTATGTCGAACCCCTTGGGGCTTTATTCATACTAGACTTGCAAGAATGAAAGGAGAGTAAATAGCCAACTAGACATAAAAAGAGAAGTTTAATTATAATCATTTATCCAGCTAGTGATTTTTGCAGATGTGAACCCATGCGGGCAAAGGGGACACAGTGATTATCTTGAAAGGTGATTGCTCACGTTCTTTTAAAATGGCGTTTTGATTGTTAAGAAGAAGAATCTTGAAGCCTTCTAGAGAAGAATAGGAAAGTCCAAGTATTTCCTCACAAATTGGCTACCAACTTTCTTATTAAGGTGGATATTATGATTGTTGATAAAAAATTTGAAGTTAGGGGAAGATCTGGATTTGCAAAATCTTTTTTGAAATATATAGGGGCACCGTATACGAGTCTTGATTGTCTTTTGCCCGAAGAAAAGGTAAAGTCCAAACAAGTTTTCCGATCTCCGTAGCTCAAATCGCACTATCACGGATTCAGGTATGCGAATAAAATAAAATCGTGTATAAGCACCAATTAAAATATTAAATAAAATCAAAATAAATAAACTAAAGATATAAAAAATACTTTTTCAGACTCGAGGGTTCATTTAGTTCTTTTTAGGCGCATTTTGTTCCGATAGTACCTTTGAGTAGGTACGAGGGTTCTTGAATGACATCGGGACAGAGTGCAAGTAAGGCTTGGATAGACTTTTTTGGTCAGACCAACACTCAGGTATGTGATTTCCAGATGATTAGACTATAGGGATGAAACCCTATTTATAGAATTTTGCATGAGATTTGGATCTAAAAATTTTTAGGTTTGAATCCAACTCAAATGGATCTGTTCTTATATTTATAAAAGAAAAGACTCATTCAAGAAGAGTTCTGCTTGGGATATGGATCTAAAAATTTTTAGGTTTGAATCCAACTCACATGGATCTGTTCTTATATTTATGAAAGATAAAACTCATTCAAGAAGAGTTCTGCTTGGGATTAGGTAGGATAAAATTTAAGAATATTCTATTTTTTGAGGTTCTAAGGATACAAGGATAGGCTTTTAGATGGTTTTTATCTAAATGGCATGGATGGAGCTTCTAGATGTTTTTTTACGAATTGAATAATTGAGTTTTGAATCTTCATGCTTAAATCAGATCGTACTTCAGATTTATTATGATAAGGTAACTTATTTTAACTATCCTATCAAAATGTCAGATTGAGACACTGTTTGGTGTGTTGGAAAGCTAACATCCTCAATTTTAATTCATCTTTTAAGTGCAAAACCAAATTCAATATTTTGGTGATAAAAACTGCACTCAAAGTAGGACCTACCTGAAAACAAGATTTTCATTGAACAAGTTACATTGATTTTGTTATAACTTTCTACTCTGATATTGTATTGATTTAATTTTTAGCTTGTTGAAAAGCTAAGATCCTCTAGTTTAATTGATATTTTAGACAAAAGTCTAGAGAATACATTTTGGAGTCTGAAAGTTTAATCTAGAAAAACTTTAAAATGACTTGGTAAATGCCTCACTTGATGTGGCACTCATCTCAGGGATTTAGCTGCCGTTTGAAAGGAGTTGAAGCCAGTCGACATTTTAGGCTAAGAATCTGCAGACTCCAATTCTTTCAAAATACCCATTTGAACTTCTCTTAAAATGGAGGTATTTGCAACCCCTTCAATCACAAGTATTCTGGTGGGTTCTTAAATTTTTGATGTTTCAAAATTTCTATCTCATTTACTTCAATAAATCTTATATTCACCTATTTTACTTCAATAAACAATAAAATTTTACCTCAATAAATCTTAAATTTTTATGTTATATATACATTATATATATAATATTATAGAGTATATATATACATATAGGCCTTGCTACGGCCTAATTTATAGGCCGTAGCCCAGCCCAAATACCATGGTACTGGTTTCCAAACATAGTGAGGAATCAGTAGTTACCAGTCTGAATCCTCGAAGAAGTTGTTTATGCTTTTAAATAAAAAAGGGAGTCCACAACTCCTCTCAAATCTATTTTTTCTTGAATTCCGATAGCTCTACGCTCCTAAACTCTTTCCAAGCTGAAAGAAAGAAAACACTATGATGATGCAAGTTGCAGGAAAACCAAAATGCAGGGGTTGTATATCCAGCTTTGTCTGACGTGTCATGAGGTTGATATGCCATGTCATGCCACGACAGTCCGCCTAACCCACGCAGTCACGACAATCACGAGAGTCTTCTGGCTGTACTTGTCCACGTATGGTGGGCCCATGTAATAAATGCAGGTGGGGCAAACTGGATCCGAGAGTCCAGTCCATTCACAAAGCCCATTATAGGGATGTAAATGGTTTGGATTCAGACGGGATGTGGCCAATACCATATCCGACTGATCATGTCAGCTAAAACTAATTGGAATTTGGATGGTGAAAAGCTCGAAACAGATCCACCTTTCTACAAGTAAATGGATTCGGATATTTGTTAAATTCAGATATTTGTCAGATTCAGTAGCAAATAATCAAAAACCATATCCGCAACTGATTATAATCTGATATCATTTTGGTTAACCAAATGCAACTAAATGAAATCAAATTTGGTCGGAAAAATCCGATTCATTGACATCCCTAAGGCCCTACCCCATTCTCATCTTAACTCTTCACGGTGGTTTTGGATATTTTCTGATTTGGGAAAAAACAGTCTCTGACTGAACGCACCACCCTGTTCGTTGGATCTTATGTCTAGGAATTCTGGTTCTAAGTTAAACTGGAACTGGTTTAGGTTGGATCTAGCTATGTGGACCCAGATCCAGGTCTGTGGAGTATTGATGGTAAAACGGGTAACTCTCGGGTTGGGTTATCGTCTTTCCCTGGCTGGTTAATTCAGCTCAGTTTCACTAATCTCGCCAACTTCGATCTAATAATATGGACCCAGATCCAAGTCGTGGAATATTGGTAGAGTAAGCTTGATATGATGGTAAAACGGGTAACTCCTGTCTTGGCACAGCTGGTTAATACAACTTAATGTCACGACTCTCTCCCTTAGCGATGGAAAATCTGATTTTTCTAGTGAGAAAAACTTTTTTTTTTTTGAAAGGCAAGCTGGGGTTAGGCAGACCCCTACCATATTTCTATTCAATGGTATACAGTATTACAATAACATCATCCCTGCCATGGGTCCAATATGGGAGGTGATCCTTCCAGGATTTGCTGACACTAACCTCGCTAGGAATGGAACTATGCAGTTAAGAGTTATATTTAGATTTTTGAACAGTAATCCTATCAAAGCTATACAAAAAATGCCTCACTTGGTGAGGAATGAGATTATCGTTACCTTTTACTTCCAACAGTTGTTTGGTTTTAGCAACAACGTCCTCTGAGTTCTGCATAACCCTCAACACATGCTCTCTTGCCATAAGAATAGTCTCAGTTAATCTTACCAGCTGACTTTCATCTCCAAAATTCTGTCGATTTTGAGCATTCCAATATGAACCAAAAGAGAATCTGAAAGGTTCTTTCCCAGCTTCACCGGGCGACCTTATCCTTTAATTTGATTGAGATCCAAGGCGAATCTCATTCCTTAAATCCCCTGTGAGTCTCCATTTTTGTAACGCCACCGAGGTGAGTTATGCTCACCTGGGGCGGTTACTCTCCTATGAATGGAAAGTGAGGAGAGGGAGGGGGGAAACACCTCCCTCAATAAGGAAGGAGTTGCTCCTCACCCATGGCTAGCCATGGGCCCCCTCTCTCTTTTTCCCTGTCGATTTTGGTATAGGGAAGAGAGAGGAGACACGAAGAGAGAAAGAGGGAAGAAGAGCAGTGGCGGACCGTCGGCCAAGTAAGTACCTCTTCTCCTATTTTTTTGAAAAAAAAGGGGCCTACAATCGTGCGATTGCTGGCGATTTAGAGAGGTGTAGGAACAAAGAGGACCTCGTCCTTGATGCTTAAATCGATGGTGAGGCATAGAGGGGGTTCCCTCTGTCCTCACAACTGGCAAGTTGCCGATGACAAAAAAAAAATGGCAAGGGCAAGGGGCGAACTCTGTCATCTGTCGTTCGTGGTGGGAGGTGCAGAAGTAAGAAAGGAAGGCTCTTCTCCTATTTTTTTGAAAAAAAAGGGGCCTACAATCGTGCGATTGCTGGCGATTTAGAGAGGTGTAGGAACAAAGAGGACCTCGTCCTTGATGCTTAAATCGATGGTGAGGCATAGAGGGGGTTCCCTCTGTCCTCACAACTGGCAAGTTGCCGATGACAAAAAAAAAAATGGCAAGGGCAAGGGGCGAACTCTGTCATCTGTCGTTCGTGGTGGGAGGTGCAGAAGTAAGAAAGGAAGCCAAAACACATGAAGAAGTAAGAAAGGAAGGCTCGTTGTATGAGCTCTATCCAGCCCACTCTTGAAATTAAAAAATCAGGGGATTGGACTTGTGCCTTTTGTGCATATGTCAACTTTCGGAGAAGAAGACGTTGGGTTTCTGTGGCCTCAAAAAATGTAGTACCTTCAAAGTTCAATGTTGTTATATAACACTCCGATCTGGGACGTCTACAATCCAAGTCTGGTTGGTATTACTTCCCAGAGAGAAAGTATATAGAGTTCGCACATAGAAAACATGGCTAATTTTTTTTCTTTAATGGACTTAAATTCTTTAAGAAGGTTCATCATTTATAACATAAAAAAAACAAAGATTACATGAATGCTCAATGACAAGAAATAAAACTAACAAATATCTTTGTTGCATAATCAAAGTAGATGATCACGCCCTACTTTTGTTCATGTACTTGGAACCTATATTTGTAATTATTCACGGGGGTGAATCTACAACTCAATAAAGAATATTTATAAGCAATAAATGACTTTAACTTACAACTGTAGTGGGCTCTAAGCTCTTAATCTGAGTTTAGTTTTTGACACACCACATAAGGTTTGTATATTTAATTTTTTTTTCTTAACTCTCAATCTAACACTCACTCACAATAGACTAATACACTGGGTCAGCTATATCGGTTATAGTCGTCTATGGGCATAGCAACCCATGTAGAATACTCTATTTCTACATTGTTGGCCAGATTATGAACCATACGCTCTTAGTGATCTCCGGATCACCAGGCATTGCAGTGAAACATTAAGGGAGACCTCACTAGTAGCTAGCTAGGAGATCAAGCTCAAACTCGGCATGTTTCATGTTATATCTTAACTATAAATGACTTTCAACCATCTATGGTTGTCTAGAGTCCTAGATGCTATATAAATATAAAACCCTAAGTCATATCTTAAGTTAATTACATTAAACCTTACTCTCAAGCTCATGTTTCACTCATTCTTCCATGAGTGTCATCGTGAAATAATCACGACAGATCTCATTCTCAACCTTAAAATTATACTAAGGTTTACACTTTGTATCATACTAAGCATGCAAAGAGGTAGAGTCTACATCATTAAATCATTGGCAACCCACTTTTCATGGTGGTTGCACTTTGGTCGCGAACTAGGTAGCCCTTTTTATAGGTCGTCACTTTCAAAATTTAAGGGGTTAAGCATGTTAATCTCAATTTAAATTTAGACAACATGACTAAACTCAAGAGACTCAAAGCTAAATCACAATTCTTATCACCATGCATGTTATTCAAAGAGTGTAACATAGACATGTTGTAAAAATGAAATCATTCTTTCTAACATGGATGACATATCATCATCGACATATGCATACATTCATCTCATTGTAATTAGCTTTGGCATGATCATTCAATGCATATCATGCTCACACTCAAGAGATATATTTCTAAATATGCTAACATACAACAAACAATGACAATACGCAACACAACATGGTTTATTCATAGCTAAGGTTATTTATAATATCCCTTACCTTAAATGTGAATGTTGCACTCTAGTCGCAATTGAGTCTCAAGTGCATCACATAAGCATGTTCATATTAATACACAGACATTATTTATATTTTGACAAAATTATCAAAATACTCCTTCCAAAGTGATCTATCAAATCTAATTTTTGTGCCCCTAGTTTGGTTAGAACCATATGATAGAAAGATTTCTTTCTGCGATATGAATCCAATGCACCAAACCTCACTCAATTTTGAGTTCAGGGTACAAAGTTATGCCTGCTTTACTTAATTGGATATTGGGTATACAAGGGTACTTCGGTCATTTCAACTTTATGAGTTGATCTAACTCATCATAGGTCAAAATAGGTTAGGTCTGAGTTTTGAACACTAGGTTTACTAAACCTAGTCTAGACCCAATTGAGTTTGGGTTCAAACTCACTTGAATTCTCAAAAATCCATAATAAAATTGCTTACTAACAAGTGTAGATCCATATCCAGTTTAGTGTAACTAGACTAAACCCAACTGTTTCAACTGGGTTCAGTTCTATCTCAGTTAAGGATAGACTGAACTAGTTCAATTTTGTCCTAGTCAGCAATAGATCGAACTAGATCCAGTTCAGTTCCAAACTATATCCATAATAAATTATAAACTAAGTCCAAATACAGTTCTAATCTGGATCCAAAACGGATCCAGATGTAGTTATATGTTGGATCTTGAACTGATTTGAATAGTCTCTAACTGAATCTAGATCCAGTTCTGATCTGGATCCAAGACTGATCCATCCAACTCCATACTAGATCCAGACCCAATTTTATCTATATCTGGTTCAACTTAGATCGATCTAGGTCAACTAGATTGAACTGGACCTAGACCTAGTTTGATTCAGTTCAATCCAGACCCAAACAGGGAAACTAGACCCTATCAGACATGACTCGGTCAAAATCGGTTCGGTCGACTGAGTCGGGTTCAAGATTCGTTGACCAGACTCTGTCTGGACTGACATGGACCAAGTCGGTCTTAGTCAAACCCAACCCGATTTGGATTCACACCCAAACCGATTTGGTCAAACCGAGTCGATCTGATTCAGTCGGCCGAGACCTTTTTTTGGGGGGTCGGTCTGGGTCTCACCCAAATTGACTCCTCTGAGTTCTGACAGACCCGACTCGATCTAGTTTACCCCCAGACCGAGTCGACTCTTCTTGTCGAGGGTCAAGGTTGTCGACAACCTCTCTCTCTATTTGAAAATCCCTCTCTCTATCTCTCTCTTTCTGTTACGATGTCAGCAGCCATGGTGGCCGGCTATCTCTCCTCAAGCTCGTTGGCAGTGATGGTTGCCATCCTCTTAAGGGAAACATAAAAAAAAGAAAAATAGGGGGAAGAGGTGGTTGTTACCTGCGGTGGACGTTAGCGATGTTCTGACGGCTGCCTCCCTCTCTCTCTCTCTCTGTCATTCTTAAGCTTTGGGTAAGGATAACCTCACCCCTCCCCCCACCCCCCCCACCCCCCACCCCCCACCCCCAACTCGACGATCGTGAGGGTGAGGTTTATCCTCACCCCCTTCCCGCGATGAGCAGGGGAGACAGTTGGGGAATCGTCTTCCCTATTTATTTAGGACACCTCATTTTATTTTAATTTATTTTCTTTTTTACTTATGTTTCCCACCCAACATCGTCAACTGAGTTTTACAATTCTACTCTCTTAAAAGAAGATTTGTCTTGAATCTTACTAGAAAAAATTTATGAAAATTATGCATAGATGTTTGATTTGATCTTCCGTGTGACCCCATTCTTGTTGTAACAACTTTATCTGACCAATATGTGTGATATATCTTTGTTTCGCAACTTCTGCTTTTTTGTATCTAAATTTTTTATAAGTTTTTTACTCATACTTAAGTCATTCTAGATTTTCAACACTGACTCGACTGCATCCAATATGTTGGAGGGATCAGGCACATACTTTCACAACATAGAGACATGAAATAAGTTATGGATTCTAGACAAGGAATGTGGCAAAGTCAATTAGTAAGTTGTCTGACCAACTCTCGCGTGTATCTCAAAGGGTCCAATATATCTTGGACTCAAAATTTTCTTTCGACCAAAATGATTTACTCTCTTAAAGGGAGATATCTTCAAGAACATATGATCTCCTTTCTTAAATTCTAACTCATGACATCTCTCGTCCGCATAATTTTTCTGTCGACTTTGCGCTGTCAGTAGACGCTCTCGAATGAATCTGACTTGGTATGCCATACACTGCTATAATTCAGGCCATAGCAATCTTCTCTCTTCGACCTCATCCGAACATGAGTGTTTGGCACCGTCGATCATACAGTGCCTCAAAGGGAGTCATGCATATGCTTGCCTAAAAACTATTATTGTAGGCAAACTTTATGAGAGGCAGAATGTCATTTCATGGGTCACTATACTCTAAAGTACATACTCGTAATATATCTTCCAGATTCTGAATGGTTCACTCTGACTATCCTTTTGTCTATGGGTGGAATGTCGTACTCATTTTTAACCGTGTCCTCATTGTCTCTTAGAAACTTTGTCAGAATCATGAAGCAAACTTGGAGTCCCTATCCGAAATAATCTATTCGGGTACTCCATGGATTATGACTATCTTTTTTATAAAGAGTTGGATCAACTGATCACAAGTGTGAGTCGTCTTACAAGCTAAGAAGTGAATTGACTTAGTTAGCCTATCTACAATCACCCATACTGAATTCATCTTATTTATGGTCTTTGGAAGCCTTGAGACAAAGTCTATAGAAATATCCGCCAATTTTTACTCAGGTATGGAAAGTGGTTGTAGCAGTCCCCTAGGTCACTGGTACTCAATCTTCACTTGCTGATACTTGCTCACAAACTCAACAATGTTTCTCTTTATTCTGCTCCACCAAAATGTATCCTTTAGATCTCAATACATTTTGGTACTACCTCAGTGGATGGCATATCTCAAGTGATATGCTTTGTCTAACAACTGATTCCTGAGTTGATCATCCTTAGAAATGTATACTCTCTGACTGAATCTGAGAAGACCCTGATCGTCTACCTTGAAGTTTGAGTCCTCACTCTAAAAAATTATATCTCTAACTTTGGCCAACTCTGGGTCTGAGGGTTGTTCTTTTTTAATCTGATCTAACAATTCTGACTTCAATATGGTTTGCACGAACAATAATCGACTCGGTAAGAACCAAGTGTTTGCTTTATGATACGCGATTGAGGAAAATAAATTTCAATTTTTGAGTCTGGTCAATGCTCTTGGCTTTCTGTTAAAAGTGTCAGTGACTACATTTACCTTCCTCGAGTGATATTTCAGTTTAAAGTCATAATTTTTTAAAAATTTAAGTCATATCCTATGTCTCAAGTTCAAATTTCTTTGCGAAAACAGGTAGTTGAGACTTTCATGGTTAGTAAATACTTTAAATTGCTCATCGTACAAATAATGTCTCCATATATTAAGGATGAATACAATTGATGCTAGTTAGAAGTCATGCATTGGGTAATTAATTTCATGTGTTTTCGGTTAGCGAGATACATAAGCTATCATGTTGTATTAGAATGCAACCCAATATCTTATGTGAATCATCATTGTAAATAGTAAAGCCCCTAGTTCTAGAAGGTAAGATCAATACTTGAGCATTTGTCAAACACTTCTTTATCTCCTGAAAACTCTTCTCATACTTGTTACTTCACTAAATCTATCTTTATGTTTTTATTAGTGAGTTTGGTTATTGAAGTTGTCTGCATAAATTTTTTTTTAATAATAGTACCCAATCAATTTTAATAAAGTATGAATTTCTGCAGGATTTTTGAGTCTAGACTAATTGGTGACTGCTTTAATCTTCGCATTGTTTATCGTAATATTCTCTTTGGATACGATATGACAAAAAAAAGAACACCGGCTCCAACCAAAATACACAAGTATGTCATACATGTGGCTTGAAAGATGAACAACCACCACCCAAAATTGGCCAATGATTAAAGAAGTGCAAGCTTAAGCCAAAAACAAGATCTCCTAATGATGGTCATTATCTAAGGAGTCTGATATGTCTCTTCTCGTTGGTAGGCCAATGGGATTGGTTCAGCATCTTTTAAAAGTGACAATAAAGGTAGGTTGGGTAGTAAATGAATCGTTAGTGGTGGATAATATTGGCAAGAGATGGCATTTTTTTGGCACACCCAAACTGGTTGACAAGTGGCGCCTCACTCCTAAATTCCCTTTGGCGCAGGTAGGTCCACCCTCCACATTTTAACAGCTTTTCAAAATAAAGTGTGCAACTTTTAAAGTTCCTCTTTAAAGTGCATTGAAAACTCTGTGGATCCTCCTCTGGACCTGCATGCTCAATACTTGGACCTTAACCCGAATGGGGATCCAATCTTGGACCTGATTTGTAAAGCGGGTCAAATATCAGTCATACCGATATCTGATATATGAACCAACCTGGGTTCGATCCAGTGCTTGGACCAGGCTAACGAGGTGCAGGACCAACAACCTCCTACTCATCCAAAGTGGGTTCGTGGGGTGACCAGCAGCCTTTTTATTGTTCGGGCTGAGTTTATTAAGGAGATGGGTACTTTGATGACAGATTGCACATTGAAAGAAATATTGTTGTCTCATCCCTGTGTAAGTAAGGGTATAGTCATTTTCAATGAGAATCTTAATGTGGAATGCGTGTGGATTTTGGTGGCGTGAGAAGCAAAACTTTTTATCAAATATTATCAAGCAGAAGAGGCCAGACATTATTTTCATTCAAGAAACAAAAATCAGCTCCACGGGCAGGGCCTATAGTGACAAACTTGTTAAACGGAAATTTCTCGTTTTTCAAAAACTCGCAAGAAATTGAAAAAATTTCATAAATCTTGCATTTTTTGGCAAAATCTTGGAAATGAAAAAATAAATTTAAAATATATAATTTATTTTTTATAAGAAAATATTAATACAAATATTTAAAAATAAAAAGACACATTTTTTGCGATAAATAGCCGTTTAAAACATAAATATTGTGTTTTAATCACGGCATTTATGTTTTTTCATAAATCTCGTGATATTTTGAAAATCTAGCGAGAAATTGTCGTTTTAAACTTTCAGGCAATTTCTCGCGATATTATCGCGAGATTTTCATAATTAAATCTCCGACAAATATTGAAGAAAATTTTAGCATGAGAGAAATTAAAAGTGTGGTTTGGTCTCTTCTGAATGGAAAATCCCTAGGTTTGGAAGGGTTTTCCGTCAAATTTTTTTAGATAGAATCGGGAGTATGTGAAAATGAGACCTTTTTCTTTTGATGGAGGAATTTCACTCAAATGCAAAGGTGTCAGGTATCATGGGTTGATCGATGCTTATTCTCATACTCAAGAATCGAGAATCGTAGGATTAAGAGATTGGTAGATTTAGACACATCTCTTTGGTGGGCACGAGTTTCAAGATTATAACAAAGATTTTAGCATCTAGATTAAACCAAATTATTTGTTCACTTATCTCTCCTCCTTGGCAAAGTACTTTCATTCTCGGGATGAGTTTGCATGAAGCATGTATTATTAAGGCACACAAATCAATTCATTTTATCAAACAATCAGGTAAACAATCATTCATTTTGAAGATTGACCTTGAAAAAGCATTTGATTTTATAGTTTATTTTTTTTTTATAAGCTGCTTGAAAAATATGAACTTTGGTGAAAATTGGATATCTTGGATCGAAGGTTTGCTTTGGAAAAGAGGGGAGCCTTTCAAACCAAGGTGGGGCTTGCGGTATCTCTCTGCTTTTTAGATTGGCCACTTATGGTAAGAGGGTAAGTTCCATGGTTTTTAGGTTTCTAATAGCGTTAGCATAACCCATTTACTGTTCACGGATAATCTCTTAGTGTTTGGGGAGGCGAGTGAGGATAATGTGGATGTTGTGGACGATTCTAAGATGCTTTAGGAAATTTTCAGGGCTGCGTATGAACGGGACAAAGAGTCAAAGTATTGATTCTAAATGACTGTAGTCTGTACCAGTGTTGCAGAGTAAGGCATCAGATATTTTTTATGGCGAGATTGGCTCTCTCCTCTTAAATTATTTAGGCCTTCCTCTTTATTTGGGAGTTTTGCGGGAGGTTCATTGGAGCAAGGTGGAGGACCATGTTCGGGCGAGAACATAATCATGTGTGGCTTGGCTTTTATCTAAGGCGGGTCACATAAATCTGGTACGCTTTAACATTTTCACTATGGTTACACATTTTCTGCAAAATTTTTAAGATGATCTAGGAAAATATTGTAGAGTGCTTGATGTCTGGTCGCATGACTCGAATATTTGGGATATTATTTTGAAAAAGAACCCATCTGATGAAGCCTTTCAGCAATGAACTGTTCTCATGTTAGATTTGGCTATCGTCTCATTGATGCAGCAAGTAGATGAGATGGAATGGACGCAAAATTTTCTGCAACTTCGTTTTATAAGGCAATGGCATGCCCTTAAGCATCTTGGTTGCTAGAAAAATCGTTGAGGGGTGGGTTGCCTTTACGTGGTTCATTAATTTTACAGGGCAAGATTAAAACAGAAATTATATTGAAGAGGCAAGGATTTTAATTAGCCAGTAGATGCTCCTTATGCCTTTGCAATGAGGAATTGATTATGCACTTGTTCTGGGAATGTAAATTCATGAGGTATTTGTTGCAGCAGGCTTGGGGTGATCTGGGTTTCGCTTGGGACGACTTAGTTTTTTCAAGACAGGTTTTGATTGCGAGCCACCTTGACTCGAAAGAGAAAAGGTGGAAATTTCTGTGGCGGGTTTGGATGTTGACATGGAAGCTAATATGGCATGAACATAATCAACATATTTTCAGGGAATCTTATAGCATCCCTAATCATCTGCTTGCATAATTAAAGTGGGAGCTTTCAAGTAAGGTGGAAATGGCCGAATTAGTCTATTCAATGGATCGACTCTAACAGATCTCTTTGCTAGATCTGCAACCTTATTATGCTGCATTTTGTTTTTCTGATTTATGTTTCTTATACCTTTGATTTATCTTTGATTTTTGGGTGTGATACCTCATCACACTCATAATCATGTATTGTGCCTTATAGACATATCAATACATATAATTTTCTCTAAAAAAAAACAATTGAAGTATATCTTGTGGGTGCTTTTTTGGAATGCTTTGCCCTTCATATGTTTTTACTTTTTACTCATTTCTGTCAACTTTAACACGTTACTGTTATGCCCTAACATATTCACCATCGTGATGAAAGTTGTGGGATTCGTTCTTTACTCATTTCTGTCAACTTTAACACGATACTGTTATGCCCTAACATATTCACCATCGTGATGAAAGTTGTGGGATTCGCTCTTCAACTTGTATACCTTTCCTCCTATGTTGAGCAGAAATTAGCCGCACCAGGAGCTCAAAATCTTCAACACGGGCTTCAACTTGCAAGTTCTCGTACATCGTACACAGGTCCTAAAAAAGGGGCGAGCTTGATGGTGTGGGACACCACCAAGGCTTAAAAAAAGAAGAAAACATGAATAATATACCAAGATTAGGGAATTTTATACTTGTGAAATAAACAAAATAAATGAAATGAACATACAAAAAATAAACTAATTAAATCTCACATTGAGCTTAGGTAGCCATTTTCTATGAGGTGACGAGCACGGTGGAACTCAGGCATCACTTCGGCTAGGTGCAGGCTCCGAAGGTGGGTGAGATAGGAGATCTGGATCATAAGGTAAGCTAAGTAGGCTCAACTAAGCTAGAGCACTAAGTTTAGGTAGGCAGAGATTTCAAGAGAGTATATAGGTGCAACTAGGTTTCAAACTCCAGATACCAGAATAGAGGGTGAGCCCCAATTTATAGTCTTTTCGTAGATTTTGATGCAATTCCCGCATATCTGGTATTCATAGATCTGAATTCGTCTAAGGATGAGATGACGAGCTCCTATTGGCCAAAGTTTGAAAGGGATTCTCTGATTGGCCAAGGGTTTTTCTAACCTAATATCTAAGGATTAGGTAGGCTAGATATGATTTATGGATTTAGGATTGAGCTAGATCCTATATCACGGTTTTGTGAGATAGGGATAAGAAAATTGATGGTTCTTTAAAATGGCGAATGTTTTCAACTCAGGCTGCTAATGACACTTGATATCTCCTAACAACAATCCATGTGTTATTGGAAAAGTATTGATGATATATCATGGATTCAACTGATTACTAATGATAATTTATATGTCACTAATTAGTGAAATACTAATGACATATCATGGATTAGGTCAATTGATGATGATAATTCATGGGAATCTGCTAACGACAGTCCATGTGTCGTTAAGAGCTGTCAGCTTGTTTTGTCCATAACTTTGGATTCTGATATCAAATTGATCTATTTTTTGGCTTGTTTGAAAGGTAAGTTCTTCTAGTTTAATTCTTCTTTCACTGAAAAACCTTAAAGAAGTCATTTTGAAGGCAAAAAAATAAAACTGAAGTTAACCTTATTTGAAATAAGCCAAAGACATGAGATCTTTGATATATAAAATAACTCGGTAAAAAATAGGGTGTCTCATAGAGATGTTCATTCCATTTTTTCTCACCGTCGATGTAGGCTTGCAATAGCCAAACCACATTACATCTTATGTTCTTATGTGTGTGTGTGTTATGTGTATTTGGGCATGTTACCAACTTTACATGGTACGAGAGCCTTCACCATCATAGCCTCTATAGTCATTCGAGTACCTCTTAAGTCATGTCTTTGTGTTCATGATGTCATCCAGATCTACCTTGTCATCTATGTCATCTAGCATCGTATCTTTGTCTCCAACACCTACAATACAATGGAATCCTTCTTCGAGCCTCATCTTGATTAAGCTTGACAAAAGCAACTAGCTTCTTCGGTGATCACAGATAAAGTCTATGATGTACAGTTAGGACCTTGTGAAGTATGCAGATGGATCCTCTCTCCCACCGAGTAAGAGTATTCTCCAAGGAGATTAGTCATCTCCAAATCATGAATATTTCATGTGGAAAAGAGTCAATCAGTTGTATCTGAGTTAGATAAAGGCAAACATCTCTAAACCGGCTTTTGGACAGATCATCTGGTTTTCTACTGCTTATGAAGCTTGGTTAGATCTTGAGCATTCCTACTTGTCCCAATCAAACCTCAGGATTTTTCAGCTAAAGCATGACATTCATAACATGAAGAAAGCAGACACTCTATGACAGAGTACTTGAATCAGGTAAAGTTCATAGACGACTCTCTTAGTTTGATAAGTGAGGAAGTCTCTGATGATGATCTTGTTTTATAGACTCTGAATGGTCTGTCAAGTGAGTATCCATGTCACATGGGTGCTGGTGCGGGGATTCGGCACTTCCAAAAAACCCGGGTGCGGGGGTGCGGCAGGGGCAAAAATGTATATATATATATATATAAGGGGGGTCCGGGGGTTCCCCCCGGCGCGGGTCCCGGCAGGGGCAAGAATTTTTTTTTAAATTCTGCAGCCCATTTCATAGGGCAAAATTTAAAAAAAAACAAAAAAAAATGGACCGAAATGACCCTGGGTGCGGTCAACGCACCCAGGGTCGGGTTGACCGCACCCGCACCCGCGTCGAGTCGCGTCGACGCGGGTGCGGCACCCTACTAGCCGAATCCCTGTTACATAGGTGAGTATGAATGATTTATTACTATGGTTTCTACACTTGCATCTCCTTTCATTTGTTGAATTATTTGACATGTTTAACACTCAAGAAAAGAGGCTTGAGATGTTTACTCCCAAACAACTACAATAGGTTGAATCCTAGTCCACTGCTTTCTTTTCTCAAAAAGTGTGGGCTTAAAAACACCTATAGAGGTTGTGGCCGAGGAATTGGCTTTGGGCAAAATTCACAAAATAGTTATCAAAGTTAAAAGAATGGTTCAAATCAGTTTGCTAATAATGTTTCTGAAGATTATCAAGTAGTATATCAATTTTGTGGACGTAAAAATCACATAGCTCATCAATGTTATGATATCCCCAAAGCCTTCACTGTGATGGATTTAAACTCATCTCAATCACTGTGATGGCTTTAAACTCATCTCAAGATGAAGCTTGATATCCTGACATTGGAGCCACCAATTATATGATTGCTAAAGACCATGGCATGACAGACAATGAGTACCAAGGAAACGACTCCATCACCGTAGGAAACAGAACTACCTTGCCTATCCTCAGCATGGGTAATATTATCCTAAGCTCTAACAAATGGCCTTCCATTTTGAAGAACGTTTTGCATGTACTTGGTATTAAAAAGAATTTTCTATTTGTAGCCAAGTTCACTTGAGATAACAAGTGCATGCTTGAGATTTATTCTTATGGTTTTCTTATTAAGGATTTGCAGAAAAGAACCATACTTCAAAGAGGGCAGAATAGAGGAGTTATACAAATAGACATCAACACATAAGCATAGAGGAGAAGTTAATGCGGCATTTAGAGAAGAAAAGGTAACTATAGAGAGGTGGAATTGTCAGTTAGGCCACTCAGGGTATAAAACTCTTAAAACACTTGAAAGGAATAAGTTCTTATCATTTGACAAAGGACAAAATTTTAATTTTCTGAATTTTCTACTAAATGCTGTCGAGTTTATACATGTTGATCTATGGGGGTCTGCCCCTTGCTTATCTCGTGAAGGGTACAAATATTATTTTCTTATAGTTGATGACTACTCTAAGTTCTCATGCCTTTTTCTATTGGTCAAGAAATCAATTGCTCAAAAGTGTTTTGAAAAATTTTAAAACATAGTTGAGAAGTAACTTGGTCATGTCATAAAGATATTCCATAGTGATGCAAGCGGTGAGTTTATGAGTAAAAGTTTATCTAATTTTTTGGATAGTCATGGCATCAAACGATGGATTTTTTGTCCACGTACACCACAATAGAATGACATAGTAGAAAGAAATTAATACCATGTCATTGAGACCAAGTTGAGTTTCTTAGTTTATGCATCTATGAAGCTAAATTTTTGGGTGGATGCTTTTCGGATGGCAGTTCATATTATTAGCCGATCACCCACACCAAATTTAAAAATGTCTCAATTTGAATTGATTTTTAAAGTTGCCCCATGATATGATTATTTTAAAGTTTTTGAATTTTCATGTTGTCCTCAGTTGGTGCCATACAACAATTCTAAGCTTGTTCCAAGGTCTAAGTCTTGTGTTTTCATCAGGTATGGTACATGTTACAAGGGATTTGTTTGCTATGAACTTGTCACAAAGAGGGTTTTTATATCATGTCATGTGATTTTTTATGAATAATCTTTTCTCTATGCTGGTTCTAAAGAGATGATCACTGATAAAGAATTGACTAGATGGTTGCAAAAACAAGATGATGTGGGTGCTGGTCTTGTCTACTCGGGTCTGATCACTCTATGTCAGTTATATCATATAACACCTATGTGAATGGACCGGTTAGTCTCGTTGCCAATCCTATAGATCAAAGAGTTGAACCTGAATCACATATCCAAGATGTTGAGATCATCCTTAACAGCCTTGAATCCAGTGATGATCATGATACTAGTCCTATCGAGCCTTTTCAAGAAACCAATTCTAGGGATAGTGGTGTCATGGACCATACCAGTGGAATAAACCTTATTGCTAACTTGTCTTCATAGTTTTTCCTTACAACTCACCCTATGATAACCAGGTCCCAAGATAGCACTCGAAAACCCAAAACCTAATTAGCATATAGATACTCACTTCCTCAAACTTTTTTAGTGGGATAACCCAAGAAGAAGAAGAGCCTAGCAACTTTGATGAAGCTCTCTGTGAATAAGATTGGGTTTTGGTACCCCCTAAATATGGTCAATCTTGTTGGGCATAAATGGATATATCATATAAAATGATATGCAGATGGATTCATAACCCGATATAAAGCTCAGTTTGTTGCAAAAGGCTATAGTGGAGAAGGGATTGATTAATTTGAGTCCTTAGTCTCATGGTAAAACCTACCACCATCAGAGTTATGCTTTCGATTGATATAAGTCAAGAATGAAAAATACATCAATTGGATGTTAACAATGCTTTCTTGCATGTCTTTTTAAAAGAAGAAGCTTACATGGCTCAACGTTCGAGTTTTGAAAATGAGCAATTTTCAAATTATATGTACAAGTTAACCAAGGCTCTTTATGGGCTTAAACAAACCCCTCGAACTTGGTTTGAGTGCTTGAGTACCTACATCTTTTGACTTGGATTTGTTGAAGCTAAGGCATACCACTCACTTCTTACTCACTTCTTATCAAACATACAGGTGAATTGGTTATGTATGTTCTTGTATATGTGGATGATATCATTGTCACAAAAAGAGGTCAAAATATTATATGTAAATTTGCTCGAGTTTTCTATTAAGGACCTTGGCAAACTGCACTTCTTTCTTGGGGTTGAAGTTAAACACATTCCAAATGGAATTGCATTATGTCAAAGGAAGTATATTCATGGTCTATTGGTCAAAACCCAAATGATTGAGTCTAAGCATGTGCTTACCCCTGCTACACTCAATGTTGTTTTGTCGAATTATGTTGGAAATCTTCTTGAAAATGGTACATATTATAGGAGTGTTGTGGGAGCACTTCAGTATATTACTCTTACATGGTCAGATGTGGCTTTTGTCATAAATAAGGCTTGTCAATTTATGTATGAGCTTGCTCAAGATCAGTAAAATCATGTGAAAAGAACTCTTTGTTATTTGAAGAGAATCATAAACTATGGTTTAAAAATATCAAAGTCCAATTCTTTATAGCTATCTGCATATTCAGATGTTGATTAGGCAAGATGTGTGACAGAAGGTCAACAAATGAATATCTTAGATTCTTGGGACCAAACATTATTTCATGGAGCTCGAATAAGCAGCATATGATAGTCAGGTCAAGCACAGAAGCTGAATACAAAGCTCATGCAGGGGCAACTTCAAAATTGATGTGGTTGAAATCTCTCTTGAGAGAGTTAGGGATAAGTCAGAATCAAGCTCCTGAGTTGTGTGTGTGATAATATAGGAGTTACTTATCTTGCTGTCAATCGGTTTTTCATGCCAAAACCAAACATATAAAAATAAATTATCATTTTGTCAGGAAAAAAGTGACAAATCAAGAGCCTAGTGTTAAGTTTATTTCATTTGAAGAACAGCTGCTGATATTCTTACTAAAGCTATTGTTGGATTGTGTTTTTGTTTTTTCAGGAACAAACTCAAACTCATAGACATGGAGATTGGCTTGAGGGAGCATGTTAAAGATGTTGAGGTAAGTCATGTTGCAGCTCAGCCAGCACAATCCTGAGGGTCATAGTTTTGAGGAAAGTTTTGTTGGTGAAAACATGCTTACAAGAAAAGAATCCAGAGAAGAAATTGAAAGAAGGAAGTCCAACTGCTAAAAGAGTTAATGCTCTTCTTATAGAATGTTTCATGTTGTAGTTCCAATTTGTTGTAATTGCCTAAAAGTGTATGACACCCAGCCGGGTAAGAAAATCCCTTGTAATGGATATATATAGATATAGATATTAGTAATGTGACGGTGCTTGGGGGCCACCTACTCCCATCTAAAGAAAGCTTTAATTTTTCAAAATTCTAGAGGCTTTTTGTTGATCAGACCACATATGATCTACATGCCTTTTTTAGTAGAAAACAAGTTCTGAATCATGTGAATGTGACTTATATGTAGGTTTTTCAATATCTTTTAAACTCAATGGCCTACAATATACCAAAATTTCAAGACCTAAAAAACCTTATTTTTGCTTCAAAAAACATGATCCAAAGCATGACTCCTATCAAATAAACTATGTTGAATGCATCTATGATGTCTGATTGAGAAGATATAAGTTACACATATGGTTTCTATTAGGTGGGGGTATGTGCTCTCAGAGCACCATATCAGTACTATATATATTCTCTCTCAAAACCAGAAAGTAAGAGAGAAAATTTTCCACCATGGATGTAGGCTTGCAATAGCCGAACCACGTTACATCTTGTGTGTGAGTGTTGTGTGTTACCAACTTTACAATGCAAACATGCACACGCACACACAAAATGAGATGCTCAATTCATGATGAAAAACAGATCAGGTAATACGCCAAATCACTGACAGTGTTTTGCATCATCATCGTCTATCATGGCTATTGATAGGCACCAACATGAATACTGATGATGGTGTCATCAGTGCCTTGATGATGAACCCTGCTACTTGCACAAGGGACAGTGGAGATGGAATCAATGGATGGTGACGATTTCAAAACACTAGTGATCAATGATTTGGCATGTTACTTTATCAGTTCTCAATAAGGATCGAGCAAAGTCACTATTTTGAGAAACATTATACAAGGTATAGAATTACTGAATCCATCAACATTTCTGTGAGTAATTTAGAAAAAGCTGCCTAACTTATCACGTATATATTTACTAAGATCTGCCTAACAGTTAGACTCAATTCATGCTTAAAAGACTCTTTTGATCCTAAAATCACAGCGACATTTATTTAGTTAAACCAAATAACTAAAATGCCCTCACTAGTGATTTCAAGCATCAGCTATTTGATGAGAAGCGGACAAAATTATCATTTTACATTACTGGTGTATTCGAAATGCATTCGGATAAAGCAGGCAGCCAAATCTAATAACAAAAAATGAAGGGAAAATATTGGATATGCTCGTGTTTTCCGAATCCCCTAGGTGAAACCCATAAGGGGCAGGTTATATTGACCAAATCTGAACCAATGAATGTATTTACCATTGTTAAAATAGTAGGCATCAATCTTTGGATCCAGTGGCGGATCCAAGATTTTGCTTAAAGGGAGGCAAAAAAAATTAGAATAAAATGAAATAAAAAACTAAAATATATCCGATATTTTGCTTAAAGGGGGGCAAAAAAAATTATAATAAATTAAAATATAAAACTAAAATATAAAGGGCTCAATATAAATTTTTAAAATAAAATAATAAAAAATTTCAAAACTTTCTTAAAGGGGGGAAATTATAATAAAATAAAATATAAAACTAAAATATATCCAGAATTTTGCTTAAAGGGGGACAAAATTTTTTTATAATAAAATAAAATATATAACTAAAATATAAAGGGGGGGCAATATAAATTTTTATAATAAAATAATAAAAATTTTCAAAACTTTAGGAGGGGCTCAAGCCCCTCCTCACCCCTCGATCTGCCCTTGTTTGGATCTTTGGATTTTTAGGATTGGGTGTGTGCAATGAAGGAGAAGAAAGAATAAATTTTTTACTTGATTCCACACACTTAGCGTATCTATAGAGATGAATTAAAGCCTCCCTTGGTGTAGCAGTTTTCATTCGTATTTTATTGTGTTTTAATGTACATGATTATTTCATATGTTTTTGGTTAATGGTGAGTTACAAGCACACCATTTGTGTGGTTATTTGGATTCCAGTTGTGAGACCGTTATGGCCAACTGGATTCATTATTTGAATCGAACATCTTTCACTTGGCCATAGAGGATGAACAACCACATTATATCACAATCAGTGCATCATGTATCACATATAACACTTCATGACAAACATGCACCAAATAAATCTGCACAATTCTTTGGTTTATATCAATTTCTAAGTATGTTGTTTTTCTCGCATGCTATAGTTTATTTTTCTATAGTCATGTTGGTTTTTCATTATCCATTTTCAAGTATAAGGTTTTCACATATGCTATGGGTTATTTTTCACACAGTCATGTGGATCTTTTCATCATTTATATTCAAGTATGAGGTTTTCGCATATGCTATGGGTTATTTCCCACATAGTTTTGTGCATTTTCCTTCATATTCAAGTATGATATTTTTTCACACATGTCATGAGTAATTTCTTGAATAGTCATTTGGTCTTTTCCTCATCATATAATCTATGATTTTTTCACATATGGTATGAATTAGCCATGACATCACTCATTGTGTCACAATTTAAATCATAACCCTTGACGTGTAATATCATATTCAAACAAATACATCATATTGTGAGTCTCACTTTCTTAGTTAGTCATGGAGATCTTATGGCTCTTCCATGACCATTTCATCGGATATCATCATGTTGATCATGCATAATTTTTATGCACAATTTCATACATTTTCATGCATGATCATGTGTGATAATTGCTTAAAAATACTTGTTTGCGAAGGTTTTCATGGTTTTTATCAAAACTGTAATTTTAATAAACTAAGCCTTTTGGAGTAATTTGGGGAGAATAATTAAGTTTTTAGAAATTACTTTTTAAAAGAGAGGCATTTTTGGAAAATTGAAAATTTATTGGACACTTTGAAAAATGGTCTAAAAACCTAATTAGACTAGTATAAAAAAATCAAGAAAGAAAAAACATTTTTCTCTTTGTAGCTTGCGCCCCTCTCTCTCTCCTCTCTGCCTCCCCTTCTTTCTTTCTCCTTCTTGTTCGATCGACTGGTTGCCTACCTCATCCTTCTTACTTCTTATGCTTTTCATTCTTTCTTCTAAACCTCGTCATCGCCGGTTCTTCTCATCCCCTCTATCGGAGAGAGAGCGGAGTTCGTTTGGTTGCAGCGAGAAAGACCAACTTCTTCTTCTTAACCCTTCCGTCGAAGGTAAGCTAAAAGGTGAATATCTTCTCTCCCTTTTACGTAGTATTTAGGATCATTGCATACATCCAACATCGCATAGATCATATTTCTTGTTTTACGCATGTGTATTATATTTAGCTTAAATTGATTCTTGCATCATTATCTACATATAGGGTAGGAAAAGTTTAAAGTTAGTGCAAAATATTTTTATTTCAATTAAGTAGATGTCGCTGTAGTTAGAGTTTATTGTTTTCAGAAATGCAACCAAGTATCCAAACGCAATTCAGGTCAGGGTTCGAGCCAGCAAGATCAAACATGAATTAGAGGGTTCACACACAAACTGTGATTAGACCCGGTCACGTCAGTCATGTTTTCAATTATTATTTTTATAAAATTTGGTTGACGTGAAATATCAGCCATGTAGACCTGTGTGATTCATAATGTGTGTGTTTCTGATCTGTCGAAAGTTAGTACACGTTGGCTGAATCAAACTGTGAGATTGGCACGACTTGTAATCTACAGACTAATGCTAAAAAAGTTTTTCTTTCTTTTTTATCATGGTTGTGATCAGTACAGACCAACTGTAGGCGTGATCATAATCTAGGTTGCTCGGCTCATCGGGATCTTGAGAATCGCGTCTTGGATCTGCATGCACGTTTGCAGCCTGCGGTGTTTATGTTTTAATTAGTTAGTTGATAATTTCTTTTCCAGCGTAAATAGATTGATTAGGTTGTTAAATTTATTAGAAAGTAGTTAGGTTGTTAACGTATTGTAGAACTTTTGTTGGTGTGTCAATTGATTGGTAGTTCAGTTTAAAAAAAAAAAAGAAAAAAAGAAAAGAAAGTGTCTCCTTAGAGTTTACGCCTTGCTTTAAATTGCCTTATTTTTAGTTACGAGTAATTCAATTAAAATAGTAGATCAATTGTTTTTTTGTTTTCTTAGCTGCATTGTCTTTTCTTTTCTTTTGTTGGTAGTAGTTTACGTGTTAAAATTAGTGTGCTCAGTTGGTTCGTTAGACTGGATCTAGTATATTTCAATTTTTATTAGTCAATTCAATCTTTAGTGTCTTTCTTGTTTCATTATAAGCAGTTTGTCTAAATAGTGTTTAGTTTGTTTTCAATTAGTTCATAGTTGTTATTTAGTTAGTTTGTTAGTTTCATAATTTAATGCTTTAGTTTGTTACATTAGTTAGTTTCTTTCTTGTTACATAGTTAGTTTTGTCATTTTATCTTTTAGTATAGTAGTTTGTTTCATGTTAGTTAATTTCTTGTTTTTATAATTTTTTGCTTAAACTAACATTAGATTTTTGTATAGTTTTCATTTGTATTTTTGTGTTTTGTGATTTTTGTTTTGCAGAAAAGCATTTGATTGTGTTGTGAGCCCTAAAATGTGCCCTCTGAGGTCTCGAAAAGGTCCCCTCAAAAGCACCTTCAGACCCCTCAGAGAGCCCTTCAACTGAACCATTCACAATAAGAAACTAAAGAAACAAGAACTATCAAGGAAGGGACTAGAGCACGAATCACTAAAGACCTTTTCTTTTCTTTTTAGCTTAGGCTTTTATTTTATTTGATTCAATTCAATTTGGGTTTGTAATAAGACACTTATTATTATTATTTTTTTAAGCCCTCTGTAGAGGGTCGCACTCTCATTTAGTTAATTAATTCTTTTACTTTTTTAAGGCAATAAAGAGTAGTTTAGCTTTTCTGTGAAATACAATGTATTTCTCCAGTTCCCTGAGATCGACCCGAACTTCACCACTAGTGCGAGCCAGTTTTTATTATTTGGTGTCTGGCTTTCATATTATTTTTACATAAAATATCTTTCAAAATTTTATTTCATAAAACTCACACCAAATTTTTGGTGTCGTTGCCGGGGGAACAACGATTAAAATACGAGTATTCACTCTATTGCCATTGTGTGTTCTCGTTTACTTAGGTTGCTAGTTTTCTTTCTTTTCTTTGCTTAGGATTGCTAGTTTCTTTCCCTGTTTAATTATTTAAGATTGCTAGTTTCTTTCAATACTTAGGATCTAGAACCACATGTTTGCAAACCCTATATACCAGCTTACCTTTCTTGCATGACCCACCTATTCGCTTCCCCTAGGAGGTGACAACGCACGATTGGTATTGTGTTCTTAGTTTATTTTTGGAAGATATCTATTGGGTGCAAGTGTGTGGTGTTGTGTTTACTACTTTTTAGTTTTCTTTTTCTTTACCTGTTTTATGGTTTGTTGTGGTTTGACCACTCTACATATTAGGTAGATAGAAAACCAATTCCTTAGGATGATTGTTGCATCGGTCTACCCTCAGGTGCATGCAGGAGCGATGCTCGCTTGACCCCGAGCTTATGGAGACTTTAGAATACCCTGAGTTCCTCATTAGGAGAGCCCGCAGACTCAGACCCATGGCTGAGGATCAACAATTGACCCATTCTCTCAGGGAGTGCTTCATTCTCAATGTTTACACTCCTGCCTCCTGCATCACGAGACCTGATGTAGGAGCCAGTCATTTTGAAATCAATGTCAGTGTCATTCAAATGCTACCATCCTTTTATGGCCTGAGCAACGAAGACCCCTACCGCCATCTCGATGAATTCTTCAATATTTTCTCTATAGTGCAGATCAACAATTTTGGGGATGACACGTTAAGGTTAACGTTGTTTCCTTTCTCCCTCAAAGACAAAGCCAAGCATTGGTTGAATGCTCTAGATATAGTTCAGATTACCACTTGGGAACACATGCAAAGAGTGTTCCTCAAGAAATACGTTTTGATTGGTAAGACGAACCAATATCGAAAATCCATCACCAACTTTTCACAGATTGATGAAGAATAGTTTCATGAGATGTGGGAGAGGATGAAAGATCTTCTCCAGAAGTGTCCTCACCAGATGGCCTGACTGAGAAAGATAGGCAGATGGTTGATTCTTCATGTGGGGGCACGTTCATGCTCAAGAGCGAGGACGAGGAATGGGTCCTATTTGAAATGCTGTGTAAAAATTCTATGCACCATGCCTTGTCCTCGAGGCTTGATAGGACCACATATGTTCCTGTTGGTCCTAAAAAGGAAGGGATATATGAAGTTGGGTCCGAACATGAATTGCAAATCAAAGTGGACCAGTTGACCATGAAAGTTGATCAATTACTGGCTAACCCAACTTCATTACATCACATAGAAAAAGTGTGTGATCTATGTGCTAGCCCTGCACACTATGTTTTGAACTGTTCGACAATGCCACTCTATCCTAAATTCGTTCAGGAGCAAGTGAAGGTTGCCCAAGGTTTTGCCAAACTGGTGCATGATTTGTATGCACCCATCTATAACCCGGGATGGCGAAATCACCCCAACTTTGCATGGAGTAATCCACAAGCCCCATCTCATATGCCTTCCTAAACATAAGCCAGACCGGGTAACTTCTCACAAGGTTACCCACGTCCCATATTCTCTCAGACCCCATCCACAACTTAGCTTGTCTTCTCCTCAAGAGCCCTTAGTGAGTCAATCCTTTCAGAAGAAGCTTCTTGAGGCCTTCTCTGATATCAAGGCCAACCTCAGTTCTCATACGCAATCGATAGTCAAGCTAGAGACCCAGATGGGACAATTGACCGAGGTCTTGAGCAGACGAAGTGAGGAAATCCTCCCAAGTCAGCCTGTTGTCAACTTGAGAGGCAAGGAACCCATGCACCACGACCTACATCTCACAGAGTTTCATCAAGAGCAGGATAACTCTGTTATGACCCTTTGAAGTGGAAAGAAATTTTACCCTATTCAGGAGAAGACTGAAGAGCCCAAAGATAGACCTATTGACCAATCGATCTCCCCTACCAGGCCCAAGAAAAGCGGGCAGGGCCCAAGGCCTGAGTCTTCTTTTTCGTATATTCCTAGAGCCTCATTTTCTTAGGCCTTAGCAAAACTGAACGATTTTGGCAAGCAAAGGGCTAGAATGCACGAAATGCTTAACATATTCAAGCATGTTCACATAAACCTCCCCCTGCTTGACATCATCCAACAAGTGCCTGCTTATGCAAAGTTTCTCAAAGAACTTTGCACTTAGAAAAGAAAATGAAGGTTGTTGCCCAAGAAGATCTTTCTGACTGAGCAAGTAAGGTCGGTGTTTCGATACCAAGCCCCTCCTAAACTGAAGGATCCTGGGGCACCGATCATCTCTTGGGTTATAGAGAACATGACCATTGAACGTGCATTGCTCGATCTTGGGGCAAGCATAAATATATTGCCAAGTTTTCTATATAATACTTTTAGGATTGGAGATTTGAAGCTCACGATGACGGTCTTGTAGTTGGCTGACAGGTCTACCAAGTGTTCATAAGGAATCTTGGAATAAGTGTTAGTTAAGGACGAGAACTTTTATTTCCCTTTTAATTTTCTCTTTCTGGACATGGAGGGCACGGATGTCGCTCACCAGACCCCTATCATTCTTGACAGACCATTCTTAGCCACTGCCAACGCTCGTATTGATTATCATAATGGGGAGGTGGTTGTTTCTTTTGGCAACAAGCATTTACGTGTGAACTTTTTTTATGTTGCCACGAGAGTGATAGAAAATGATGAATGTTTTCATGTGATGGACGTTCAATGAAAGCAATCTAATCTACAGTTGGATGATTGTATATATAGATATTCGGTTTATGGCTCGCCTTCTTGTGAGAATAGTCTTCACGTGGAGAATAAAATCGTTCTTAGCAGACTAGAGAGTTATTGCAGGGTTCAGAGGGGTAGAGTTTGAGGAATATTGTGGGTAGGATCATAGATGAAATCATTTTCCTCAGACCTTCCAATTGAGCATAGCTTCACATCCATTGATCTCATGGACGATGAAGGGTCACCAGAGATTCATCTGGCTGAAGATGTAAAATTTAGCGCTTTATGGGAGGCAGCCCATATTAGTGTTGTAATATTAGTAATTTTTCTGTTTGTTTCTCGTTTTGAGTTATGTGTGTGGAAGATAGATCATGTATGCATTACATTTTTGTGCAGGTGAGCTTCCATAGTACGGATTAGGTGACTTCTACCTCTTTTCTTTTATTTCTTTTGTTTATCATGTGCATTCATATAGTTTCATGCAAGCATGGGGAGTGCCACTGAGGACAGGGTCATTCAAGCATGGGGGAGGGTGTAGTTTGTACACCCAAATTTTTTTTGTCTTGGTACTTGCACATTGATGAAAACTCATAAAAATGGGCTTTTAAGGAATGAGTTTAACTTTATATGAATGTTTTATATAATGTAATGTTTTTAGAGAATTTTTAAGCCCCATAAAAAAAATTTGATACTGATATATAAAAACATGGCTATTTATGTAGATTTCAAAGAAATGGTGATAGATGCTTGTTAGAGTTTTATTTTGAATCATAAGTATGAATATGCATAATTTTATTTTTGAAAACTAAGCAAATGAACATTGAAAATAAGAGCTCAAAAAGTAAAAAAGAACATACATTTAATTTTTGATGTCTTTGTATTCCCCAGTAGCTGGGCTCAGACACAAGTTGAAGTGTTTGAGTTCCATGTCGAAAAGGATAACAAAGGAAGTCACTTCTTTGTCTAAGTTAATATATGTGGCCTATTTGGTTCAAGCAAGTAGAGCTTGAAAGTTGTTTACACCTGGTGCCCTAAAGCCATCTGGTTTGGGAGCCACTGGCCCGAAAGCCAATTACATGGACTCTATAGAGAGTCTAATAGATGTTGACATTGCACACGACAAAGAAGTAAGTTATACATAAAAGTATGAGAATAGAAGGTCTAGTGACTTGAGCGATTAAGTTTGAGGAATACTTTGTATCTGGTGCCCTAAGGTCGTCTAGCCTAGGTGTCACTGACCCAAAGCTCGTTACAAGGGTCACAAAAACTGAAAAATTGAAATAGTACTCAACAAAAAGAAATAACAAAAGTATAAAAAAATAAAAAAGAAAAAGAAAAAAAAAGAGCATAAAAAAAAGAGTTCACTGCTAAGGAATAAGTATTAAGAAAACCTATGCAGAAAACATATAAGTGAGAAGAAATAAATAATGACATATATATATATATTTGATTTTCTAAGAATAAAGCATAAATGATTATGATATTTAGAAAAGTTGACGAAAAAGTTTTATTCTGTGGTGGCATGTAAAATGCTCTAATTATGTTTTAAAAGTGTAATGACATGAAATATTCATGAAAACAAACTTCTTAATTGTCTAATGCTTTTTGAAGTTGAAATATTTATGCATACAAGACAGTGATGTTTCTGGGTAGCATCACTGCAAACCCTCACGAGACCTTACTCGTTCACTAGGGTAACCTAAGAGTTTAAAGGGTTTGTTGCATATGCGTAATGCACATGTGATTCCTACAAATGTGCGTTAGGTTTTTGTTCTTTTTAGTTTTTTTTTGTTTTTGTTAGGCCAGTTTGCTCGAGGACTATCAAACGATAAGCATGGGAGAATTTGATCATGCATAATTTTTATGTACAATTTCATACATTTTCGTGCATAATCATATGCGATAATTGTTTAAAAATGCTTGTTTGCGAAGGTTTTCATGGTTTTTATCAAAAATGTAATTTGAGTAAACTAAGCCTTTTGGAGTAATTTGGGGACAATAATTAAGTTTTTAGAAATTACTTTTTAAAAGAGAGGCTTTTTTTTAAATATTAAAAAATTTATTATACACTGTTTGAAAAATGATCTAAAAACCTAATTAGACTAGTATAAAAAAATTGAGAAAGAAAAAATGTTTTTCTCTTTGTAGCTTGTGCCCCTCTTTCTCTCTCCTCTTTGCCTTCCCTTCTTCCTTTCTTCCCTTTGTTCGATCGACTGGTTGCCTACCTCCTTCTTCTTGCTTTTTATGCTTTTCACTCCTTCTAAACCTCATTGTCGTCAGTTTTTCTTATCCCCTCTATCGAAGAGATAGCGGAGTTCATTCGGTTGCAGTGGGAAAGACCATCTTCTTCTCAACCCTTTCGTCGAAGGTAAGCTGAAAGGTGAATCTCTTCTCTCCCTTTTTTGTAGTATTTAGGATCATTGCATACATCCAACATTGCATACAACATATTTCTTGTTTTACGCATGTGCATCATATTTAGCTTAAATTGATTCTTGCATCATTATCTGCATATAGGGTAGGAAAAGTTTAAAGTTAGTGCAAAATATTGTTTATTTCAATTAAGTAGATGTCGTTGTAGTTAGAGTTTATTGTTTTGAGAAGTGCAACCAAGTATACAGGCACAATTCAGGTAGGGATTCAAGCCAGCAAGATCAAACGTGAATTAGAGGGTTCACACACAAACCGTGATCAGACCTGCTCGCGTCGATCATGTTTTTAATTTTTTTTTTATAAAATCTGGTTAACGTGAACTATCAGCCATGTAGAGTTGTGTGATTCACAGTGTGTGTTTCTGATCCGTCGAAAGTTAGTACACACTCATTGAATCAAACTATGAGATTGGTGTGACCTGTGACCTGCATACTCATGCTATAAAAGTTTTTCTTTCTTTTTTATCATGGTTGTGATCAGTCCAGACCAATTTTAGGCGTGATCATAATCCAGGCTGCTCGGCTCAATGAGATCTTGAGAATCGTGTCTTGGATCGGCATGTGTTTACGTTTTAATTAGTTAGTTGGTAGTTTCTTTTCCAGCGTAAATAGATTGATTAGGTTGTTAAATTTATTAGAAAGTAGTTAGGTTGTTAATGTATTGTAGAACTTTTGTTAGTGTGTCAATTGATTGGTAGTTTAGTTAAAAGAAAAAGAAAAGAAAGCGTCTCTTTAGAGTTCAGCCTTGCTTTAGATTGCCTTATTTTTAGTTACATGTAATTCAATTAAAATAGTAAACCAGTTGTTTGTTTGTTCCTTAGCTACATTGTCTTTTCTTTTCTTTCATTGGTAGTAGTTTACATGTTAAAATTAGTATGCTCAATTGGTTTGTTAGACTGGATCTAGTATATTTCAATTTTTATTAGGCAAGTCAATCTTTAGTGACTTTCTTGTTTCATTATAAGCAGTTTGTCTAAATAGTGTTTAGTTTGTTTTCAATTAATTCATAGTTGTTATTTAGTTAGTAGTTTAGTTTCCTAATTTAATGCTTTAGTTTGTTACATTAGTTAGTTTCTTTCTTATTACATAGTTTTGGTATTTTGTCTTTTAGTATAGCAGTTTGTTTCATGTTAGTTAGTTTCTTATTTTTATAATTTTTTTGTTTAAACTAACATTAGATTTTTGTATAGTTTTCTTGTGTTTTGTGTTTTGTATTTTGTGATTTTTGTTTTGCAGGAAAGTGTTTGATTGCGCAGTGAGCCCCAAAACAAACCCTCAAAGAGCCCTCTAAGGTCCTGAAAAGGTCCTCTCAAAAGGCCCCTCAGAGAGCCCCTCAAGAGGACCCTTCACAATAAGCGATTGAATAAACAAGAACTATCGAGGAAGGGACTAGAGCTCAAAGCATTGAAGACCTTTTCTTTTCTTTTTAGCTTGGGCTTTTATTTTATTTTATTAAATCACTTTTGGTTTGTAATAAGGCACTTATTATTATTTATTTGTTTAAGCCCTCCATAGAGGGCCGCACTCTCATTTAGTTAATTAATTCTTTTATTTTTTAAGGCAATAAAGAGTAGTTTAGCTTTTCTATAGAATATAAAGTATTTCTCTCGTTCCCTGAGATCGACCTGGACTTCACCACTAGTGCGAACCAGTTTTTATTATTTGGTGTCTGGCTTTCATATTATTTTTACATAAAATATCTTTCAAAAATTTATTTCATAAAACTCACACCACATGTCTACATACACTCTAGTGGAGTACTACAGATTTACACCAACTCATGGATTCATGATAAAATATGATTTGCCAAACGTGACAATGCTCTCACTTTTCAAAAAAAATCTCAAGAGTCAAGCTCCCACTATCCATGTGCTTCATCATCACATGAAACATGCTTTAACTCTCATCATGTTAACCATTACTTGATCATTTTGGATCGATATATCCAGATCCAAACAATCATAAATATAATTAAAAATATAAATATCATCATGTTGCATACAATGCATAAGCTTCTAAAACATAAAAATATTTCTTCATGCATTCATACAAACAAACCATAAGGAGCATGACTTATGATGATTATTTATCATCATATGCAAATAAATATCGACATGCATGTGCAAATAATAATTCAACTCTATCTTTTTTAAATCATCACAATTAAGCAATATGTTTATTAAGACATAATAAATTAAAAGCAATGTGTTCATTAAGACATAGGAAATTAAAAACAATATGCATTAGAAGTAAAGAATAAGTCTTCACATCTATATCCAATTTGGATATGCACCAAATCCATATTCAATGAGAGTTATCTTTTTCAAGCTCATTTTTATTTGGATATGTCAAACATGATAAGCCCATTCATTTCTCTCATATCAAATATGATGATAAGCAATCAAACCACATTTTCATCTTTTAAAATTTTGAATTTTTATGTTGAAAAAATATGATCCATGTTGGATCCAGATAATAGATCTGGTTGGCTAAAACAGCCTCCTGAAATTAGAGCATTTACATAAATGGTGGGCTTGTAACTCACCATTAACCAAAAATGTATGAAATAATTATGTACATTAAAACACAATAAAATAAGGATAGAAACAGCTACACCAAGGCACACTTTAAATTCATCCTTGTACATACACGTGTGGAATCCATGTGTGATCCTCTTTGATAGAGATCATTTTTCAAGTAACAAATTCATTCTTTTCTCTACTTTTCTTTTGTTCTTCTCCTTCACTACATACACCCGATCCTAAAAATTCAATAGTGGTATCAAAGCTTTGTTACCTGGTGTGTGGGGGGACATTGTGCAAATGCATTCTACATCGACCAGCAGTGGTAGGCATGGCATTCCTCATGCTCATGTCAATCGTGGGTATCATCGGGTTGTGCTGGTGCATGGCATCCTTCCTCTAGATTTGTCATCAATCCTATTCAATGGCTCATTGTCATCGACAATCAGGACCAAGGTGACTGTGGGTCAAGCATCATATACAAGGCAGCCGTAAAGGGTCAACTGAGCCTGTGAGTCGTTGGAATGCGTCGGCTACACAAAAAAAATGAGGAAAAAAAGGAGGAGAAATGTGCTGCCTCTTATTGTCAGTGTGAGGCAGTTGCAAAGAGGAGCACCACCATGCCTGACATCTGCCAAAAAAAATAAGGGAGGTAAAACCCTTATTCAGCTACCCCAGTTGTAGAGGTGTGACAAATAATCAATGGTGTATACTCTGTCAGATGGTCAAGCGTCATTGATCAACTGAGTTTGATAGAGCCACCAGTGGCAGGTGGTAGCTGCAGAGGATGTAAAAAAATTAGGAAAACATGAAAAAATACATAAAAAGCAATTTTGCATGAGGGTCAAATCAACGTCAAATGAATCGGCTGGGTCTGATAGAGCTACCAGAGAGGCAGGGTTGTGTAGGAAGTTGAAGAAAAAAATGGAAAGAAAACTAAAAAAAGGGGGGGAGAGAAGAACAACAACCAAGAGTAGAAGAGGGGTACCTTGGTCGGGCTACTATGAGCGGTGCTGGAGGGAGGCAGATGCAGGCGCAGACTGCTATGTTGTCAGACGAACGAATAGACATCTTTTGATCACCATTATGAGGAGGTTGAGCAGATAAAACCCCCTCTCTCCTTATCATTGATCGACCATGGCAGCCCACTGTCGACATCCACTGATTGGTGATGTATGGTGGTCCATCGAAGCTGCTCCTGGAAGAGATGCAACGGCGGAGAGAAAAAAATGATAAAAATGAAGTTAGGGTTTGAGAAAAATTAAGAAGGCTCGCTCTCCTTTTTTTATATCCATTAATTTGTGATTACCTTTATGCCCTTCACTTTCCTGTTAATTTATTTCTTAACCACTTAAAGTGTAATTACATGTCTACCCCTATTCTTCTCTGATTTTTATGGTTGTGCCCTTCTTTTTTTCAAAATAGGGGATTTATTTTTGGAAAATTCTAAAAACAAGCCTCTCTGAAAAATACCTGAGACAGGGTCGGTTTTGTTTCTACATATCGGTATTTAAACTTTTAGATATTGTTGAAAACCACCTGAATTATTTTGTTTAACTCTAAAAGTTTTAATTATTTTGTTTCAGGATTCTGGTTTTTTGTTTTGCCTAGAACAATCCTATAATTTTTCTGGATTTACAGAAAAACATCTTGACCCAATGCCTTATTTTTTACTAAGATAGGTTTGGATCTATTATTTGGATCTTGAATTATATAATGAGTTTGATATCTGGTTAAGGTACTCTACATGGGTTTAAATTTTGATATTTAATTTCATTTGATTACTCCAAAACTCATGGTATATTTTTTTATTCCGTTGTAATCTGGATTGGATCTACCTTAATATGGGAGAGTTTGGACTTTTTAGCATGTATCTATTTGTGATGTGAAAATGCTTTATGTGTTTGCATATGGCTTTGATATGCTTCATACTTGTTCATGTTTGGATCCTCTAAATATATGGATTCGGTATGACCTAGTATTGATCCAAATTTTATTTTGGATCAAGTTCGATTGGATCAGATTATATTGGATATGATGCTTGGATCAATAAAACTGACATGGAAGTAGGTTGGTTAAAGATGGAATATTGGGGTTGAACTTGAATAGATGCAATTAATAAGTCTGTATTGAGGTGACACGATTGAATTCAGTTGAACCTATTAAACCTACTTATATAATGATTATACTGGAATGTGACATCTTATGAGTTTTGAGGTTACTTAAATGTTTAGCAAATAACTCAATATGAATCAAGTATTGAGATCTAGTTTTGGAATTGTTTTTTGACTCAAAGTTCATGGTATGATATGAACCCCAGATATGGTTTAAATGAAATCTGCACATGAATGTCATTCAAGTTTATTTAATTTAGTCATGTGAAACTATGCATTGTTTTGATGCATGTATATTTTGGATAGTTCATTATTGGATCTTCTTATTAGATGGATCTAGAGACAAAAAATATAATTTTGGGTATGAATCCATTTGAATTTGAAGCTTTAAGGATATGGATTTGAACTTTGGTTTTGTAACACATGTTTTTTATTTAAACTAGCATGGAGATCCACTTTTTCACTATGGATCATATTGAACATAACATCTCAAGCCGGATTTGGATATGAACTCATATAAATTCAATCAATATAAGTATAGTTTTTTGTTTGAATCCTGAATGTAGGCTATTGCTTTTTCAACCTCCATGTCAGAAGAAAATAAAGTTTTTGACTTGTGGGCATCCACAAGTGTAGGTGGATTTGCTTAAATGGCTGATAAGTTGGGCAGCCTCTTGTAAATTGCGCTTTTTTCTTTTTTTAAATTGGTGTCATGCGGGAGGAGAGAAGAAAGAAAGCCTGAAAGGAATGCTTCATGTTGACTGTGTGGGAGACAGGTTGCTGCCCAGGACATTGGCCACCCTAATATAGGGTCTCTTTTGCTCTGTTTTCCACCTTATAACATATAACAAATCCCACTCCTTACGTTTTTTAAAGGCTTTTGAGTCTGTTTCCAAAACATGGTTCCCCTTAATAATAATAAACATTGGTAGTGGAGATAGTCTACAGCTCCTTTTTATGACGAATCTATCTAGCCTCCCTCTTTATCCTTTTCCTTTTTGTTCTTTTTATCTTTCTTTACGTGTAATATTGGCTACATGTCAAGCAAAACTCTCACCTTTTGTTTGATGGTCAGAAAGGCAACAAATCCTCATGTTTTTCGCCTATCTTTCTCTCTCATCTCTTGTTTACCTTTCTGATGTAGGGTGGAGCGTAAAAATAGTTTGTCAAAGTGCTTTCAAGATGAAATAGAAAAGCAAACAGAAGAAAAAGTTGTTATTTGTATTGGGTTCTGCAATAATGCCAAAATGGTGCACAGTAAATTAGGAGATGTTTAGGCTCGAGGCTATTGCCTCAGGCTACCCCAACATTAGTATCTGATTACCTTATTTTTTAAAAGGAAAATATTGGCTACATTCTAGATTTGTGTGCTCTCTAGCTAAAACTGATCATACCTGCAAGTCTTATTTAATTAATTTTGACTTTACAGATGCTATTTAGTAGGAAATAGTCTTTTTATTTATTGGTTTTGATATGAAAGCATAATTTTCTACCTGAATGCCCAACTCTCACACAACACATGACAGTGCACACAGCTCTTGCCGAATGCCCATCGTCTACCTGAATGCCGAGTGCCTTTCTGTCACCCGCACGACAGGTTATGCTAACAATGATGCCTCGCAATACCCGGTGCACATGACAAGGAACGTCTGCCTTGAGACTATGCACACACATCGGTCCTTAAACACCGACTGCCCTCTTTCACCAGCATGCCTAAGAGCTTCGTCTGTGACAGTTACAATTTACTTTAAAAAAAAAGGCATAAGTAAATATTCAAATGGTTCGAGCAAATCGAAGATGCAAGTTAATCAATCCAACGCCAACTACGCAAAAGCTTGCCCATGACGGCTGAGAGACAGGCCAATCTTATCAAGGCTTGTGTTCAGCCCATAAAGACCACGTTCAAACTCATAAAACAGATTCAACAAGCTGAGCATAACAGGTGTTTGCTCAGCTCGGATCTTATAAGCTTATTAGGTACTAATAAATATATTTCAGATATGCTTTATATTATATAATATAGTGTAAGACTTTACATTGTATTCTGTCAATCTACAATGTGATTGCACCTGATCCGCCCTCAAACTATAGTGCCTTGCACCGTTTCATAGTTTAATATGTCAAGCATTGATGGCAGTACTGGCTCTTGGACTTCAAGCACTACCCTTGATTCGGTGCAACTGGCATGGCATGCTTTCTTGGTCCTTAAAGCCATTTTTTGGGGGAAAGAAACAAAAGCCAACCTCAGGACATAGCCATCTAGCCTCCACCAACAACAATATTTTAACCTTCCATTCTCTATTTTCCACAGAAATGGCAGTATGGCAATATTTTTTGGGGGAACGCTTAGCTTCAAAAGAAACATTTCTAGCAAAAAAGGCATTTCACTTGGCCCTTCAATACAGGTTCTGTCTCCCAACTGCCTTTACAAAAGTCTCTCTCTCTCTCTTAATATTGGTGCAAGTGAAGAAGGAGGTGGAGGAGGAGATTATGAGAATACTAAACATTCAACCTACAAGGAAGGTTGGGTAACCGAGCTTCTGTCATCTTTTGTTTGGTTGAAGCCAACAGAAAACTATCCCTAGCAGGCAAGGAAGGTTGGGTAACCGAGCTTCTGTCGTCTTTTGTTTGGTTGAAGCCAACAGGAAACTATCCCTACCAGGCAAGGAAGAATATTCACCAAGTTTTACACTATGAACACCGAAAATAGGCCTCAGTCAACTTGGCACCTCTACTACAAGAGAGAAGTATTCCATCTGCAAATGAATTTTCCAGGTGAGAAGTTATTGATTCTCTCTCCCTCCTAAGCAACCATCAACTTCTCTCTTTTTACAACTATCTTTTGCACGTCATGCTCTGAATGCGTGAATGGTAATGAGTAAAGAGATCAGGGGGTGTCTGCCACTTCATTCACCAAACGATTTCTCATTGATTCAAGCAATTGCAAACTCAACCATCTCTCTCTCTCTCTCTA
This sequence comes from Nuphar pumila, assembly GCF_984573655.1. Taxonomy (NCBI): domain Eukaryota; kingdom Viridiplantae; phylum Streptophyta; class Magnoliopsida; order Nymphaeales; family Nymphaeaceae; genus Nuphar; species Nuphar pumila. The sequence goes on along the minus strand of NC_143263.1, from coordinate 85,172,071 downwards.
TATATATATATATATATATATATATATATATATATATATATATATATATATATATATATACTCTGGATTTTTTTCCTGTTTTATTAAATTAATAATGATGACAACAAGGGTGATATGATCGTATCCCACCGTTCAGGGCGGGTGCCCACTTGCCCATTATAGCATTATAGCCTTATAGGCAATAATTACAAGCTTTTTAAATAGCAACTTATGAAACAAATCCTGATATTTTAGTTTTTCTTTCTTTTTCTGTTTTTTTTACAGCAATATCTCTGAAAAAATAAACAAATTCAAAATACGACAAGTTATAAAGAACAAAAATATTAAATAATATGCAAAAAATTAATTAGATGATATTTTAGTGAGTGTTCATCTAGATATATATAACATGATAAAATCATTATATTTTTTTCTTCTGATAATACTGCGATATTTTGGCCGCTTCAAATGGCTACTAAACTGTCTTCCTTAAAAAAAATGGCTACTAAAATATCACGGTTTTTGTGATATTTGCAAAATATTCATGATAGTTGTCAGGCTGATTATAGAGCTGTTAGATCCAATGTTGTCAGTATAGGTGCGTATCGGCCAGAAGTATTGTATCGGCAAAAAATCGATACGCATCACCACTGAATCAGCTATTTTTAATAAAATGAAAAAATACTAAAAATAATTTTTTAATATTATTTTAATGGTTTTAACACATGTCACGTTCTGATTGACACGTAATGTTTTTTCTTATTTTTTAACCGATACAGAATGATTTAGTTGAGTATCGGTATCAGCAGATACAGCTGAATCGTTGGCCAAAAGATTAAGGGACGATACCGATACTGACAACAATGGTTAGATCAGACCATAGTGACAAATATTGTGAGATTTATGAAAATCTCGTCGCAAGAAATTGCCGGAAAGTTCAAAGCAGCAATTTCCTGTGAGATTTTCAAAATATTGTGAGATTTATGAAAGAACATAAATACCGTGATTTAAACACGATATTTACATTTTAAATGGCTATTTATCATAAAATAACTGTGTCTTTATTTTTAAATATTTTTTATTAATATTTTCTTATAAAATTTATTTTTAATATTTTAAATTTATTTTTAATGCGAGATTTATGAAAAAAAATAAATTCTGGCGAGTTTTTGAAAAATGATATTTTGCCATTTTTAACTTTTGTCACTATGGATCAGACCCCAAACAGCAATTTGTTAGTGGATACGATCCATGGATTAGATTCAATAAGATATTGAGCTTGGGATTAGAGGATGTGAATACCATTTGGATATGGATTTGAATACCCACATGTTCTCTTTTATGACAGTTCATGCTTTGGATGAATAGCATCGCTGGCTGCAAAAATGAACAACTAGGATGCTTTCATGTAATTGTGTCTGTGGCAGCTGACAAGAATCACAGAATTTCAAAAATATCATAATATGTTGTTATTCTTTTTAAATGATCAAAATACCATGACATTTGGAAAAAAATACTATATTTTTTTAAAAAAGTCAATGTTTTTTTACATTTTTGCTTGTCCGTATATCAATAAAAAACTGTTTTCTATTCTTAATTATTTTAGTTTGAAATTTAAAATTATATATTTTCATTCATTTCGGTCAATATTTTGCAAAAAATATAGAAAATAAAACTGTTAATCTTTTTTTAATAACAAGGGGAAAACCACCTGGCTCACCGAGTTCATTGACCTAAAATCCCTTGTCCCCTTTGCCCACCAAGCAGCATAGTAACAAATATCACCGATGGTCGTCGTTTTAAACTCCAAAATATCACGAAAATTTTCAAAAATATCTCTAAAATTTCATTAAAACGCATACATCACGTTTTATCACTAAAATTTACGTTTTCGATGGCTATTTTTGTATGAAAATGTGCCTTTTTAATTTTTTAATAATTTTATTTTTGTTAGAAATCCAGTTTTTTTTATTTTTAATGTATTTATTTTTGCAAATATTTTGTTGATAAAAAATGTGAGAAATATAATAAATTTTCAGTTTCTGACAAGAACTTGACTGCCGATATTTGTCATTTTAAACATTTTGTATGCAAAGGAGTACACACAGCTTCGACCTGGCAGCAAGGGACACGCGCCCATGGATTTTGAACTAATAACTTCCTGATTCTTTTTTTTTCACAAAGCATTAGCGCCAGTGTTTTTTTCTTTTTTTTGCTGTCCAGAACTATTTGTCACTATGGCTTCCGGGACAGTGGACAGTCAAAGCACGCCCGAGTCAATTTTCAGTATCGGTATCGGCCCTGAATGTTGGGCCACCGATTCAGCTTTATCCGCCGATACCGATTCTCAACTGAATCGTTTTGGACAGAAAATAATAAAAAAAATATTATGTGCCAACCATATCATGACCCATGTTAAAACCATTAAAATAGTATTAAAATAATAATAAGAAATTATTTTTCTGTATTTTAGCTTTTATTTAAAAAATAGCCGATTCAGGGTGAAGCGTATCGAAATTCTGCCGATACGATGCGTATCGACCGATACGCATCGATACTGATAACATCGCCCCTGACCTTTCTCCACTCACTGATACAAGGGAGACTCCTGTGTCACTGATGGTATACACAAAGCCGAAACGCACAAAGAGAGAGACTCTTCTCACTCTTTTTTTTTTCAATTTGAACAACAGTCGTTCCTTTTTAGATTTTAATGACATGCATTGACACATCTCCCATCTATTCTCGCGCCTGTGGGTGTGTGCATCAAAATGTGAGTCCCCCATAAATTCCTACATCTTGACTGAATATTTACTCTCCTTTGAGACTTGGGGAAGGTTTCAAAAGTTTGAACGCTTTGTTGGTTTCTGTTTCCTCCTCCCTTTGCTACCTATCCCCATGTTGGTGTTTTTTGAGACTTACATTAGTCTCATTCACCAATGCAGAAAAAAAAAGGAAATGTGGTGAGCCCAATTCCCCACCTCCTCCTCTTGTGAAGTGTCTTTGGGACTGCTGCTGCTGCTTTTCTCCTTCAACACGTCCACATAAATATTCTCTTCTTTTTCCTCGCTTGTTGACTCGCTTTCTTCAAAAGCTGAAATGGGTAGGTTGGATTCTGGATCAGATTTGTCTCTGTTTTATTCCTTACCAAAAGGAGGAAAAAAAAAGAGGTACAATGCTTCAAGGTGAAGAGACTGTTGGTGTTTTTTTTTTAAGGTTAGAACTTTAGAACTTATAATTCATTATGAATTCTTCACCGGTTCTGAACTGATCCTTGCCTAAAATCGTGTTTTTTTGTGTGTGTTAATAAGATCCCAAAAGGTTTTGCTACTGAGGGTCATTTTTTTTTTTGGGATAGTCCAAAGGAAAAAAACCCATCACTGAGCGGACATTAACTGGCCTTCGGTTGGTAAAACCCTTCAGGTCATTCCTGCTCACTGGAGGTACACCTAGCTTCAACCTTGCGGCAAGGGACGCCACCCATAGGTTTCAAACTTATGATGTCCTGCTCTAGTCCAGTCATGATGTAACAATATGTTTTTGTCTCCTGGACTCTTACTATCTGGGGTGAAGTTTTTTACTCCTTTGCTTAGCAGCACAATGATTGTTATGCTCTCTCACAAATCCATTTTCACAGTTTAAGGTGCTTCTCTCTATACATAAGCAGTGCAGTACGGGTCTTACTCCGGTTTTATTCCGTCAATGCAGAAACAGCATGCACATTGTTGATTGGTCTTCACCTGGAAAATGCTTGTTGACAGGGGTGCTCACTTTTGCAGGACAGCAAGAGTGGTCCTTTGGGGCATTAACACCTTGTATTTAGTATTGGAAGAAATTGCGAAGGGAGAACTTTAGCATATATATTTGAGGGAAGAGCAAAGGGAGATTATTAGTAGAGTATGGCAGCTGCAACTGATACAGATGTGGTTGAAGAGATGGATTCTCTGTGTCAATCCATGAGCACCTCATCTATTGAGGGTGGTAGCTTTAAGTGTGGGGATGCTAATGCTGGTGTCCCAATGAGTGGACCACTAAGCTCCAGTGTGAGTAGTATGGACCTCAGTTTCAAGAGCAGCCTTAGCAGTACAATCACCATTGGTACTAGCAGTGTGAAGAACAGCAGCTGCAGTAAGCTGAGTGATGGCCTGAAGATCAGTGAGGAGCCCATTTTTGAAGGGAAGAAGGTTCAACTTACAGGAGCTGCTGAAAGCTCTAAGGTTGCACATGTGGACTCCATGGATAGTGGAAAGGGCAACTTGAGCATGGAGAGCTATTGCAGCGTCGTATCTGATAGCAACGAGAGTGTAAGCGGAAGCTGTACGAGCTCGATCGGCATAGCAAATAAGCCCCATAAGGGTAATGACCTTGGATGGGATGCCATTCAGTATGTGAAGTCTAAGGATGGGCCATTGGGGTTGGGCCACTTTAGGCTGCTCAAGAAACTTGGCTTTGGAGACATTGGAAGTGTGTACCTGGCTGAATTGAGAGGAACTGGTTGCTTGTTTGCAATGAAGGTGATGGATAAGGGCTCTTTGGCAAGTAAGAAGAAGCTGTTGAGGGCGCAGACGGAGAGAGAGATCCTCTTGTCTTTGGACCATCCGTTCTTGCCAACTCTGTATTCACATTTTGAAACAGAGAAGTTCTCTTGCTTGGTGATGGAGTTCTGCAGTGGCGGCGACCTTCATATGCTTCGGCAGCGGCAGCCTGGAAGACACTTCTCGGAACATGCTGCACGGTAAATGTGACTTCGTTTGCCTCTGGTGATTAGTTTGTCATTGTGGTGCCTTTGCTTGATTAGTGCTTTTTTTGCTTTAGAAGGATTATAAGTTCATGAGATTTAATTCTTTGTGCTTCCTGTCACACATAAGTGCCTGGATGAGTAACTTATTGAATTTTCAGACCCAAAATGTTCCATAACTGCTGGACATGCCAACTAAATGTAGTTGATATCTGTTCTTAGATAATGTGAATTAGTCAAGCTTTATAAAAGCCTCAGATTCAGATGCTCTCTGTCTTAAAATGCAAAAATCCAAAGTTAAGACAGTTCGGGTATGTGAGGTATGGCATCTGTCTCTAGACATTCTGGGAATCATAGGCTCAACGAAAACATTTAATAACATAAAATATGTACATTTAATAAAAACTATTAGAATAAAGAGGTAATAATGTAGGGTAGGTTGCACATACAGGTATAAAAAATGATTCACTGTGACTATCTAGGAATTTGAAACAAGCAACTTGTGAGTTATATAAAAACTGTGAAATCAGATCTAACCTTTAATTATCAGTTATCAGCATCAGGAACAAAAATCAAATGAGAAAAATGGAAAAAGGGACTCTCTAACATATAATTTAATGATTTCTTTCTTAATCAAACTAGAAACTGCTAGACTAATTATGACAATGATACGATGGAGAAATAGATAAAACAAGTTGAGAACTCACCAGGAATACCTCTAAAGCAATTGGAGTATAGCAAATTATTCTAATATTTAGCTGACTGGTCATTGAGATGCCACTAGAACATGCTGAACTATGGAAATTTTAGAATATTATTGTCTTTTGAGCTCCAACTATTCGTTGAAAATCAGAAAACATGACTTCTTAAGCACTTTATCCAATTAGAGATTGCATAATCACATGAAGGTGCAGAGCTTTGTGATGAAATACTCCCAAGTTATACTATTTGAACAGATGATTAAAATCATTGGATAGGAAGCTGAGTTGATTTAGCACTTTATTGGATGAAATGTATTTAATGATGTGGATTCTGTTTTAGAGAATGTACGCACAGACAATCATGGGATTGAGGAAGTTAATGCAGGAAATTTCAGACGTGTCTCCTTGAAACATCAGCATGTTTCTTTGTTTGGAACATACATGAGATCATTACAAAATCTCAAGAATTTCCAATATTCATTTCCAAATTCCTATAGATGATGCAGTCATTATTAGTAATATCTTATATTAATTCCTCGACTTCAAATTTGCCAGTAATAGGAACTTCAATGACATTTCACATTCAAATATTGGATGTCACGAGATCCTTTTGTATAAATACTAAATGTTCTGTCTGGGTGATCCACCTGCTCTAACTTGGACTCAATCGAATTGGGATCTAATTAGCACTCCTGTATTCTTTTATTTATATGTGATCACACTCTGCTAAATTATATGTTTATAATGAGTGAACAGGCACTTCATTATGTTTCTGACCCAGGTTATCCTGTTTCACTATCTTTCTTCTATAAAGATACCTTTATCTTTAAGGCCAAACTAATTTTCTGTCCGTAAACAGTTCTTATGAGCACAATGCAAGCTTCTATTTCTGCCTTCCTAATATGGAGATGATTACACTGAATCAATCAGGAGCCATCTTGAGCTTGACACAAAGTGTGCCCAACTGCCATGTCCCTTTGAATTTCAATCTTTGGTATCATTTATTGTCTATTTTCATATGTTTTTTTTTTTGGGATTTGCTTCATTAATAATGCAGAAAGGAGCTGTGAAAATTTATGTACAGATGTATTATAGTCTCACCAAACACTGACAAAAAATTCTGTGCACTGTTTTTATATGCATGTATGTAGCATTATGCAAATAATGATGCTAATGCATGGGTAAATAAGATTTCAGGGGTCCATACAATTCATGATTTTGTCACTAGTCCAGATCTTTCAAGATTAATGATGAATAGCATTTACAGATAATATTACAAATTTCTAACCATTGTGGTAACAAGAAGAAGAAGAAGAAGAGAAGGCAATAGAGAGGTGTTCTTAGGAAAGATTTCAGTCAATTTCATTAGAACAAAGAAACCAGTATTAAAGGGTCGACCCCTCTTTTACAAACTTTTCTTGGTCTAAAGTTCCCCTATAACATATGTAAAATACAACACGTTATGTAGGCAAATCTGGACAGAGGTGTCTTCTATGGCTTTGACCTACCATAAATGCAAATAGCAATGTATTGCATGGCAGCTTTAACACTTTAACAACCATTAGGATCTCTTTATTTTTTCTAGGATGCAAAATAGGCGGAAAATAATACCTATAGTAGGACTGATAGGTTGCCCCAAAGGGGTTTGGCATAGTGGAATGGGACCTAGGCCTCTAGGCAGGTAGTCTAGGTTCAAATCCTATGTCACAGGGACTCTTCAACTAGGTGCCGCACCCGCATCGCACCCGCACCCGATGCGGTCAACCTGACCCTGGGTGCAGTCAACGCACCCAGGGTCATTTATGTCCAACTTTTGGACTTTATATATATATATATATATATATATATATATATATATATATATATATATATATATATATATATATATATATATATATATATATATATATATATATATATATAACTTTTTATATTTTTGCCGCACCCCCGCACCCAAGTTTTTTGAAAGTGCCGCACCAGCACCCGCACCCATGTGACAGTTCAAATCCCATGGGTGTCACCCCTTGCGCAAGCCGAAGTGTGGTGACTACCTGGGGGCAAGGGGTAAGATCACGGAGTTTTACACTGCCAGGAAAACGGCCGTAAGTTCGGCAGGCACAGCCAGCACGACTAGGTCTCTGATCCTGGGGGTGGTTATTTCTTTTATGGCCCCGAGTATGCCAATATTAGCACCTCTATCGTGTTCATATATTTTCATCCAAGTCTTGTCTTGGTTTCTTCTATGGACATTTTTGTAGCACTGACTTCAATTTTTGTGCAAGCAAAAGAGCTTTTTGTTCTTCAGACATGTGCCTACCATATTCGTCAGTAATACATGCACAGTTGAATCAATTCAGTTGACATGCTAAATCTGAAAAAGATTTAATTACTGTTGGCTTTATTGTTTGTATATCATGCATAAGTGACAAAATATTGCTGAACTGTTTCTAACTATTAACTACATTCTTTTCAGTTTCTATTATCAGTTCTTTCACTTAAATATCTACACGGCTATTGGTTTTGTTCTTTATGTATTAGCATGACTGACAAAAATATTGCTGACCTGCTTCTGACTTACACCTACATTTTTTTTCAGTTTCTATGCATCGGAAGTTCTTCTTGCACTTGAATATTTACACATGATGGGAGTTGTATATCGGGATCTAAAACCGGAAAATGTTTTGGTGAGAGAGGATGGCCATATCATGCTCTCAGACTTTGATTTGTCATTGAAGTGCTATGTAAGTCCCACCCTTGTAAAGTCTTCATCTATAGGTCCTGATCCCTCCAGGAGGATCCATGCATACTGCATTGAACCATCATGTGCAGTCACTGCATGTGTGCAGCCAGCATGTCTGCAACCATCTTGCTTTGCACCAAGCTTGTTCTCCTCTGCTAAAAAGAATAGAAAGTCTAGACATAAAGGTACATGTCTGAGCCATATACCTGCCCTTCCAGAGCTTATCGCAGAGCCAACAAGTGCACACTCAATGTCTTTTGTTGGAACTCATGAATATCTTGCACCTGAAATTATCAAAGGGGAAGGTCATGGCAGTGCAGTGGACTGGTGGACCTTTGGAATATTCTTGTATGAATTACTACATGGGAAGACACCTTTCAAGGGGTTGGGCAACCGTGCTACACTATTCAATGTGGTTGGGCAACCGCTTAAGTTTCCAGATTCTCCTTCTACCGGCTTTGCTGCTAAGGATTTAATAAGGGGCTTGCTTGTGAAAGATCCAGAACACAGGTTGGCATACAGGAGAGGAGCAACAGAAATCAAACAGCATGCATTCTTTGAGAGTGTCAACTGGGCTCTCATTCGCAGCACGTATCCTCCAGAGGTTCCTATGCCTGTGGACCTAAGTTTTGTTAAGAGTGCAGGTGCTCCACCAGTGCCTTCAGTGGGAAAAGAAGTTGCTGATTCAGAAAAGTCATCTGATTCTTACCTTGATTTTGAGTTTTTCTAGTTCAGTTTTGCTCTTGTGCAGGATCTGGAGATATCCTTGAATTCATCTGTGTTTATACGGATGGTTTCCACTTAATGAAAATTTTCCCAAGTTTGCTCTTTACTGTAAATTGGTTGGCTGCAATAATGCAGCCGTTTTGTTGCCTGTGATTTTCTTGTAAATTTGAAGTCAAAGCTCGTGTTTTTAAGATCCCTTTGCATTGTAGTCTTTTTCTTTTCATTCAGCAAAATGCGATGCTGCTCTATATAGGTTTAAATCAAGCAATGTACTTGAGTTCGGTGACTTATGGTGATTATATTCTGTTCACTTGGCAAATCTGGTGGTGATCCATATCATGTGTACCTGTAGAATCCATGTACTTTAAATCTGTAACTCTCACATACCTATAATCATGGGATTGACCTGCATGTAACCTCAAAAGTAGCATTTTGTCCTCGGGAAAATACATGTTTTCCACCATCAAGGATCTCCATATTTCATCAGAGCAACCACATTAGGGTCATCAATCAAGCTACTTCCATGGCTACCAAAGACTACCAGTCTCAAACATCTAGTAACGTCAGTAGTATGAATGATGTAGATCTTTCTATATCACCTTATTCCTTGCACCATTCTGATAATCCAGGTACCATTTTAGTTTCATTTCCCTTGAACCGTGACAATTACTCAACATGGAAGAGAGCCGTGAAAATGAAAACAAATTCATGGCCAGATCTTTGCCACAGCCGTGTTCTTCACCATACGAAACATAAGCCTGGGGTGATTGTATTGATATGATTCTATCTTGGCAGCTGAATGCTCGCATGGAAGATCTTGCCAACAGCATCATCTTTGCGGACACGGCTAGAGAGGTATGGCTCGATCTTAAGGAATGCTTTTCACAAGGCAATGCAACTAGAATATATCAATTGAAAAAATTGATTCACTGATACTATCAATCATCCCCCGCCTCTTATTTCACCACTCTTAACAGCTATTGGTATGAAGTAAGCTCTTATGCCATGATGCCTGAATGCACTTGTGGTGCATTTATTCTAGAAATTCAATAATGGCCAACAGGGTGTGAAGGTTTATCAATTTCTTATAGGGCTGAATGAATCGTTTATTGCTACTAGGAGTAAAATTTTTACTATGGATCCTTCGCCAAACATTAGCAAAGTATCTTCATTGGTTTTACAAGAAGAAAAACAAAGATCCTTGGGAACACTACATCCTGTCCCTATGGACTTGGCCGCACTTGCTGCAGAATCTGCGCACACAAAAAAGGAGGAAATATTTCTGTTGCACACAATTATGGACAAAGCCATCCACACCCTTAGGGTGTGTTTGCTTGACACGAAAGAGGGTGCCACGGCACCTCTTCTGCGGACTCTCTTTCCGCTGAAAAGGAATCGGACACCCTCCCCCCTCCCCCTCGGGAACCATTTTCGCTGAAAAGGGGTGTCCAGCGTTGATTTCGGGCTCCCTTTCCTCGTGGAAAGGGAACCCGGTGTTTGTTTTTGCCACTGTGGGCCTTGCAAAAACTCATCGACGGGCGTGCATTTCCGCGGAAAGCCCCAGCTTTCGGTGACAAGCAAACGCCCTCTTAAGGCGTGCTCGGCGCTGAGACAAGGAGAAATTTATCTGAGGTAAAAAGTCCCTAGGGTACCCCCAACGACTTTTTATCTGTCAATTTTTAGGATGAACACCCACCAAAACTGCAGAAAAACTGGAGGAAGTTATCACACAAGTTTGATGGAATCTCGTGGAGCCCACTAGAAGCCCAAAGTTTTTTTCTTGAGTGATTGGTCATTATAAATCTCAATATTTACTGTTCGGATTGAATCCAACCGATGATTGGTTATACACATGACCATAACTGCTTTTAGAGTGCAGGAGAGTAAGAGTAGACTTGGGGACTTTTGGGTTCTCTTTTATATTAGCCGTAGAGGACTCTGCTGCTGAGCCACTTTCAGTTGCCGACTGAGGTTCATTACCCATGTTAGCGGCACTTATTGGTGAGCGCCATTGTTTGCACACGGCTCCTATCTTTTTTTGACATATTATGTACTTTGCACATTCAATCCTGACCGTCCAACCAACCAGTTTCACTGGATGTGGGTAGATCCTAGTAATCGAGATGCATCAGTTGGACAGCTTAAATCAGCATAAAATCATTTGTATCAAGGATAAGACCGACCTTTTAGCAATAAATAACGGGCATGGAGTGTGGATCGGGTCAGATGTGCCTCTCACAGTGGCAGTGTTAGAGAAGCTTTGGATGTCATCTTACAAATGAACTAAACCCATCAATTAGTAAAGATTGATCATTTCAGGCCATTCATTTTAAACCACTCAAATGCCGTCCATCTGGAGCTAGCACGAACGGCATCGGAAAAAAAAGTGGAGCCCATGGGCATTTCGCTGGTGGTGGTTTGGATGCCATTCATTTTGAGATAAACATCTAAGGGAGCTATGATGGTATTGCCATTGTTAGTGAGAAATTTAACAACAGGGTTTTGAAATATTTTGAAAAGATTTTAGAAAATGATTCTCCTTTTTGTAATTCTCCTCTGTATAAAAGTAATGGGATTCACTCCCTTGGTATGAGATTGAGTATTTTCTTCTCAAATGGCAAGGGATGACGGGATCAAGGTTGAGATCTTGAGTCTTTATTGATTCTCCAATGTGAACCTATGCGATAAGCTTGGGTGGTAGACCCACTCGAGCGTAACTGTAATACTGCAAATTTTTGGAATTTTGAAATAAATAAGGTGAGATTAGTATGGCATATTTAGCATAATTAATTTGTTATTTTTTGATAAATTAATTAGCTATTAATTATCAATTAAATTGATGATTATTTATTGATAATATTTTGGGATTTGATTAAGTTATTTGACATTTAATTGAGATTTACGAGGTTTTTTAAACGTATTTGTGTTTGGATCTTGACAGGAGATCCAAGAGGATCAAGCCACATGAAATCCAGTTCAAAAATATTAGATTGGATCTATAGGCCACATGAAAATGATCTATTGGATCTTAAAATTATTTAGTTTGGATTTAGAGAAAGATCCAAATTAATAAGCCAATATAATAGGGATTCAAATTCATTTGATTAGACCCAACCCAAGTTAAAAAAAACTAAATTCGGATTTGAATCTAGGAGGGGATCAAAATTGATCAATCCACAGGATTGGAATTTGGATCCATTAAGTGAATCCAATCCAAATCAAGTTTGGACCTAGGAAAAGTCCAAAATGCTAAACCCACGGGGATTGGAATTGGATCCATTTAACGAACTCAATTCAAAATAAATAAATAATATATATATATATATATATATGGGTTGGATCTAGGAGGATCCAAATAATAGACGCCTTTTTCCACTTTAGATCGATCTAAAAGGGGGTTAACCCAAATGGATTTGGGTTGGGCCCGAACCCAAAACCTACCACATAGATTGGATCCAAGAGGATTCAGACAAAATCACCCCATAACCCAAATGAGTTGGGGTTGGATCCAACCCACCACCCATTTCAACCTACGTGGGTTGGATCCAATTTGATCCAACCGAGGGCCCATCACCCTCACCACCTCCGATCACAGCCACCCTACTCCACGGCCCTCCCTACCTCCTACAGGCCCTCTCTACTCCCCCTTACACAGTCCGCTGCCCCCTACTACCCTCTCTCTCCCATGGCTATTTAAACCCCGCAGTCTCTCTCTCTCTCTCTCTCTCTCTCTCTCTCTCTCTCTCTCTCTCTCTCTCTCTCTCTCTCTCTTCGACTGTGGGTCTGCGGGCACCACCACCGCCTCCTCTACTCTTTCCCTCTCTCTTCTATGTTTTTGATAGACTAGAGGGTCACCTACCCATGATTTTACTTGAGTTTTTAAGCCTTGTATGAATATCAAAATTTAACTTGATGATAACATCTCAAGTAAATTTTATGACTCATATGAATCCATTGAAATGTGTATACTAATAACATGAATTTGGAGTATAGTTAAATCTTGCATGACCCATAATCAAATGCATAACCAAGAAGATATTTTCTATGTCTAGATATGATAATATATCCATTCGACTTAAATGGTAACCATATAAATTTAGACGATGATCAAATTCGATATGATATACGTTTGGTTTTGAAATAAACTTGATACTTGTTTTGGTTGGCTTGATGAGAAAATCTCAAGTTGAGTTTGAATATAAATTAAATCCAATGAACTTGATCATAAATCTATATAGGGTTCTAAACTAATATTTTGAAGGTCCATGTGATCTTTGGTATGTCAAGTAGCATAGAATGTGTTAATAGCCTTTGACATAACCAGTGTGATGAGATAAAAAAATAATTTTTCATCTAGTTTGGGTCTAATTCATATCAATTTGGTTTTGATTAAAAGGACTTTTATTTTGTTCTAAAAAATAATACATGTAATGTTTTGCATTAAAAAAGTGAGAGCACAATTAAGTTTTATTTTTCTATGTCAATAATGATGATAAATAATCATCATATATTAAGCTACTTAAATGGTTTGTTGTATGAAAAAACTAATTGACTATCATAAGGCTAATGCATTGTGTGCAATATAAATTAGATACTTTAATCCATGATGATTTGGATATGGATATATATATCGATCCAAAATAATCAGAAAGTAATAAGTCATGATTAGAACATTTTTTGTAAATATGTGATGTACATATTAATTTAATGGTGATACTAGGTACTTACAAAAGTGTGAAAATACACATAATATATATTTACTTTGTTATTTTTAATGGTAAACATGGATAGTGAGAGTTTGGCTTACTAGTAAAATGGTATATCTATTTTGTTATAGATTCATGCAAGTGATGAATGTTTCTCACTAATGTATATTTAAGTGATATCTGTAAGTCAAAATATGACTTAGTATAGATTATTGTAATATTGATACAAGATGTCTGAAGGTCATGGAACAGTCATAAGAGACCGCACTTGACCAATTTATATATGAAGCTTCATAAAGAATTGATTATATGAGATAAGACAATATTATTGATATATGATATATGAGCAAAAGCATGATGAAACTTAACTATGGTGGTACTCTAGAAAAAGTATAGGTTTGTTTGTTCTATTAAAATTTAAAATGCATAAGTTTGATACATTATTTGCACTAAGGGTTGTGATAAGAAGATGATTGAAAGAATTTCATATATCTATGTGAGATAGACATGGCTTAAATAATGGTGGTAAAATGTTAACAAAAAGATCCCATGATGTCTTGAAAAAATCCAGTGTATTGAATAGTTCTCAAATCTTTAATATACATGTTAACATGAAAAATCACATATCTTGAAGATAATTATTCTCAAGATATTATGATTTTTTTATGCATAATATGACAAGTTTGAAATGAATATAAAATTTTATATGTCCATGAGAGAAACTTTGATGATGATTAGTATAACTTAAAAACTAATATTATAATTCTATAACATGTGAGTTATGTCTCATAATTAAATAATTAGCTATTTGTTTGGTGCATGGTATGAAAATGAAAAGCTGATAGCAAGTGAATTATTTACCTCCATGTGATATGAAAGTTGATTAAATAAGATAGAAAGCAAATGTCCTTTAAAACATGAGAGTTAGAGAAGACTCAAATATTTATGAATAAGTCTTACAAGAAACATATGAAAGAAATTGACATAATGTATGACTAGCATACGAGTAATAAAAGCCTTATGAGGTACTATAAAAAAATCCGCATAATGCATGACTAACATAAATGTAATATAAGTGTACCAAAGTAAAACTTGAAAGTAGAAGTAAGCTTGGTGATACAGAATAGCCTCTTATGGCCAAGTAGGAGATGCTAGGAATATATTGCCATAAAGTAACCATTAAGAATTGTCACTTCCAATGATTACATGTCTCTCAAGAATTACCAATAAATCCAAAGGTTACAACCCTTGAGTTGAAGAAGCATTTCTCCATTGGACATGTCCTAATCCAACCCCCTTTCAAGATTATATGTAGGGCCCTAGGGGCAGGTTCTACATATGATACAAATGAATAAAGTGCTAAGACTTACCTAATTTCTAGAATATAAAAACTGAAATTGAAATGCTAGAGGTTGTGAATCAAATATATGTTTGTGACAATTTGTGTACACACTTCGATTTAGGTCCACCCACTTTTACCAATTCTAACAGTGATTCCAAACAACACACTAAATGGTCTTACATTATTATTATTATTTCTTCTTATTGGGAACTACCAAAGACTTCCACTTCATGTCTTTGACATTTTCTAGCAAGGAACTTGAGACCTGATCTGAGACGTTAATGAAAGGGCCCATTTGTATAAAGTAAAAATGACCCATTTCCTTATGAAAATAGGTTGTTAGAAAACAATGCCTCCACAAAAAAGAAAAGAGGACTATGAGGCATACATTTTCCTTGCATGCTAGAAAAAACTTTTTTTCTGGAAAACACATGGGGTCAGGTTGTTTCATATGAAAGGATTGAAACTTTGAAGGATCCAAAAATGTAAAACCAAGGCATTATGGGAGATGTTGATCTGTAACGGCTACAATGGTCATGAGGCCTCAACCGTTGGAATTCATGTATTAACGAGTTAGTGGGTAACTCTATTTGATGCATGGGTTGTCAGGATAGTTGAGCTTCTTTCGGTTGAAATGGTAACCCAAGGGTGGTTATAAATAGAGCCCAAATGTAAAAGAAATACACACATCAAGAGTATAAACCCCTTTTTTATCCGCTTCTCTCAACTGCTCAACAAGCAAAATGTTTATATCTTTATTTCTACTGTAAATTAAAATTAAACACATCCAATTGAAAACACATGAAGATATGATGCAACAATTGCTAGCCACGTTTGAGAACTCTCAAATTCTTCAAAATCCCAAATCACAAACAGGAACATACAAGTTCCATATCCAATTCCCCACCCCTTGTTCAATGGGGGCCAGATCAGGTGCAATAACAATGCACAAATACAATGACACATCACCTGATCACCCTCCATCTGCTGCTTCAACAATATCATATTGCATTTGTGCAATGTGATTGCACCTTATCTCAATGCGAGTGAAAAGATTAGGTGCAATATGATTGCACAAATATTTGTATTTGTGCATTAAGCACCTCACCCTCATCTTGGGACAAACCTGTCAGTTGTGGGGCCCAAGGCCTAATAGACGACAATCAGGTTCTTAATGCACTATTTTTATGCCATGTGATTGCACCCGATCCGGACTTCACTTTAATCCTGTCACCACATTTGATAAATTCTGTAATTTTCCTTTGTCCTTCGTATGATGGCGGCCAAACCGAAGCAGGTTATATGTTGCCCCCTAGAACACGCAGGTGCGTGTTCTCGGGTTTGAATGAGCGCTACATATGTAATCATGTGGGGCTCATTTCCATGTGTGTGTCGGCATCACTTAGCATTGGAGTCTAGTGCATTTGCAAAGACTTAAGTATTCTTTCCCGACATTAGCGTCATAAAATGATGTTTCGAGAAAATGACAAAAATGTCTTCCCGCCATAAAGGGTTAAAATCATCATCGTTTTCACCCTAAGGAGTAAACTCCTCTGCTTTAACAGGAGCTCCTCACAATATGTCACCTAAACGTTTCGGATCACCCTTTGACGATGCACCATCTGCTGTAACAGGAACTCCGATTGACGATGCACCCTTTGTCGTCGTTTGTTGTTGTCGGAGCATCTTTTGTCGCTTTTTGCTGTCGTCGGAGCATCTTTTGTCATCGTCTGTTGTCGTCGAAGCACCTTTTACCGTTGTCGTCATCTATTATCGTCAGAGCACCCTTTGTCATCGTTTGTTCGTGATAAATAGTTGAACTACCAAAAAAGCAGCATTTTGTCTATTGTTTATCATGATACAAGGGTGCAAGTGTCGAACTGAGTAGATAGAAAATAACGATTTACAACAAAGATAATGATGAGAACGTCAAACTGAGTAGAGTAGTGATTTATAATAAAAATCAGATAAGAGAATCGCGATTTACAGTAGAAATCAATTCAGAGAGTACCAATTTACAATATAAATAAGATAAGAGAGTAGCGATTTACAGTATAAATCAATTCAGAGAGTAGCGATTTACAATAGAAATAAAATAAGAGAGTAGTGATTTACAGTAGAAATAAGATAAGAGAGTAGAGATTTACAGTGGAAATCAAATCAGAGAGTAGCGATTTATAATAGAAATCAGATAAGAGTATAGCGATTTACAATAAAAATCAAATCAGTGAGTAGCGATTTACAGTAGAAATCAGATAAGAGAGTAATGATTTACAGTAGAAATCAAATCAAAGAGTAGCGATTTATAGTACAAATTAAATTTCTACTGTAAATTGATACTCGCTGATATGATTTTTACTGTAAATCGTTACTCTCTAATTTGATTTGTACTGTAAATCGCTATTCTCTTATTTGATTTTTACTGTAAATCGTTACTCTCTAATTTGATTTTCACTGTAAATCGCTACTCTTTTATCTGATTTCTACTATAAATCGCTGCTCTCTTATTTGATTTCTACTGTAAATCGCTACTCTCTTATCTGACTTCTACTGTAAATCGCTATTTTTTCGATCTGATTTCTATTGCAAATCGCTATTTTTTATCTGATTTCTACTGTAAATCGTATTCTTTTATCTGATTTATATTATAAATCACTACTCTCTGATCTGATTTCTACTGTAAATCGTTACTCTCTGATTTGATTTTTACTGTAAATCGCTACTCTCTTATTTGATTTCTACTGTAAATCGTTTTTTCAATAGAAAAAGAATAAAAAAAATCATGGTCGCTAAGAGAGAAATCTTATTGCTCTTTTCAACGGTTATAAGAGAGAAAAAAAAGAAAGAATTTGTACAGGGCGACAACCCTAAACCTAAACAAGTTGGGTCTGATTCATAAAAAATTGAGTCTCAAACATAAGCCCCCAAAAAATTTATTTCGGGGGGCGCTGCCCCCCACGACCCTATGTCAGGGGCGGCCAACGGGACCCACACCAGGGGAACCCCCACCCCCCAAACCCCCATTTCTATAAGAGAAAAACTATGAATCAGGCTTCACAACTCATTAAGCAGAAACGATAAGATGATCATGAAGAATATTTTCATCGAACACATATCTATCTTGCATGAGGACATTTTCGTCAAAAGCATATCTACATTTTTTATATATTATTTTATTAAGAAGTCATCGCTGACAACATTGGCATATGAATTATCACGTTCCTCCGTAAACACACCACCCTTTCCAGCCAAACGAAGGTCTTGTAGTTGGTTGCTCGAGTTCGATGACTTGAATAGAACGAGGGAGCAAAGGAAGTGATGGAAGCTTTAAAGGCGTCGTATGGGTCGTCGTCGGATTCCGATGATGAGTCCTCTTCGGCCGGCATCCCACCATCTCAGGAACCCCAACACCTTCCTCCCCCTCCTCTTGACCTCCTCGACCCCCCAGGTGATTCATTCCTCTTCCGTCTCCGTGAGCGTGTGTGTTTGATTCGCGTTCCTAGTTGAATATGCAGCTTTCCTAAACCTATAGTTCCCTTGCTACTTGTTTTTTCGATTTGAGGATTGGTTAAATATTTGGGCACTGTTAGAAGTGAGATTAGTTGCACAGTGATAGAATTAGGGTATAATCCCACAGAAAGAGTTAAGCTTTTATTCTAGTTCGATCCATGGGTGGATTGGTTAGTCGTTCGAGTCCAATCTTAGGGAGAGAGCATGCGAGCTTGTTTGGGGTGTTAACCTGGATGACGTAGTTGAGGTTCAAGATGGG
Organism: Nuphar pumila; assembly: GCF_984573655.1. Taxonomy (NCBI): domain Eukaryota; kingdom Viridiplantae; phylum Streptophyta; class Magnoliopsida; order Nymphaeales; family Nymphaeaceae; genus Nuphar; species Nuphar pumila. The sequence goes on along the minus strand of NC_143263.1, from coordinate 85,153,370 downwards.
GGCACTAGTTTTCTCGCCGACAATCTGCAGCAGCTACCAGAAATTGTCGTGGGTGTGGTCCCCTTGAAACTGTTGGATACGGGGGTTTTTACGGAGGTACTCGGATGTTCATATCAAAATCCGCTCGATATTTTATAGTGAAGAAGGAGCTCAGTTCTGGATTCATGGATTACTGCAGCCGAAGGTCGAAAAGTTTATGCTTGCAGGAGAGTAGCTAGATTTAATATTGCATGGGAGGATTGGATGTTGGCTTGTAGATACTGATTGAATGGTACAAGTAATCATTAGTTAGTGCTTTCTCTGCAGGAAGACTATCGAAGCTTTGAATTGTTTGTCTGCATGCTTGTCCTATTAAAAAGTAAAAAAACAGTGTGTAAAATCATTCTGCCTGCCTTTAGTGAGTGGAGAACTCCTGTATTGGGTTTAGTGGAGTGTCTGAGAAGATGGGATGTTGTTTGTTTAAGGAAAAATTGATCTAAATATGTTTGGTAGTGGTGGTGGTTGCTTGTTCAGGTTGTAGTGGTATTTCTTATTCGAATTGGCAGAATATTTTTAGGGTTGTTCCAAAAGACGCTGTAAGGGGTAAAGGACAATGACAAATGGTACAGAGAGGCTCCATACTGAAAAGCATTGATCTGTTCTCTTCATTATAGCATTGCATCTTTGCACAGCCATTCTTAGACCTATGAGAAGCTATAACACAAATCTTTCTTTGATGCTATTCATCTTAAGAGAATTTTTTTCATCCTCTCCCTTGTGAAAGCTTTCATTTTGAAAACATCAAGAATATTTGACCAGAATGTGAAAACCAATCTAATGAACATTTTCATATTCATAGGAAATTTATCAGAAAAAAGACCCTTCAATGTTTAAGGAGATCTCATACTTCGTTTTTACCAGTGGGAATAAATTCTTCGGCTATGTCACTTAGGTACAATTGAGGGTGTAGAGCACAACACGGGATTGGAGGGTAAGATAGTACCAGAAATGAAGGAAGAATATCAAAGAGTTGACTTTTAGAAAGCACTTTAGCCATTTTTTTTCCAAGAAGTGCATATTTTGATAGTGTTGATGCAGCTAGTAACTAAAACCATGTTCATGTACAAGCTCAAGTGGAGCAAAGTTGTAACCATGATCCCCAGAATAGGGTTTAAGGTAGAGATTGTTACCATGATCCCCATAATCAGGTTTAAGGTAGTGATGTGGAGTACAAGAACATCTGATTCACCATTTGGAATATTTGTGGTCAAGACAATATTTGCTTATTTTGGGGGACTACTTCCAAAACAACTTTTATGAAGGATGTATAAGGAAACTTACAAAAGATATTACACTTGAGAATTCTGATTTACCTTGAACATTTCAGAAGCAAGTACACCCTCTCACACCCTCTTACACTCTTACAGACTTATGCAGTTGGAGAGCAAGCACCCACACTAAAAGGAACACACCCATAAATTGCAAGAACACACTCATGGGCCCATAGCCGATGATTACTTGCACAAGGTCCTATTAGCTGCTTGAGTTAATATGAACATATATTCTTCTCATTGGTGTTATCTTTGACAAGATTGGGTCCATAAGATGGTCATTTTGATGATTAACTGTTGGATGGACTCTCTTGGGGTTGTGATTTATTTATAGACCATACCATCTAGATCATGCTTGTGGATGGCCTTATTCACCTCCTACATCACTTTCTTTGGTTTATAAACCACGATAATGAGAGCGAAGTTTAACTTCATAGAACTTGCAAGGAGATGGGTTCATGGCCGTAGCATGTAAGCAAGCTTTAGTCATGCCTCAAGCCTACCACTGATTGTGGTAGTAAGACTTGCACCTTGGACTGTACATGATTCAATAATATCTCATGGTGACCAAAAGTCTGGCCATGAAAGCCCAAAATAGAAAAGATTTTTCATATTGAGCAAAATTAAAAGCCTCATTGATGTTCAGAAGTTGCAAGATCTGCGGGAAATGGTAGAGTGGCAATGCTGAGACACAGACTCATGTGAGACTTCTCATGAATCAGACAATCCAACCGATGACAAATATGATAGCTAATTCTACATTGTGGTTTGAATGTATTCAAAGTGGTATGAAGCTCTACCATCTCATCATTCAATTCTTTCCCAAGTTTACATTTCTCACAGAATGACTGAAAGAAAGAAACACTACTTGGTTGTTAGTCCCTTGTCAGGTTTGTCATATTTCATTTAAAGCCTTGTGTTATTTTTGGCTCTTTGACATGGATACCATTTTCATGTTGTTCATAAGCTATAAGGAGCCATGCCATATTGGCATATTTGCGGATCCTTTCCTCATTTATTGGTGTTGTCAACCTTCACGAAGCTATGGATTCCTCATTGCGTGTGTCCTGTTGGTCAGTCATTCTTACAAGATATCCTTGCTACCATTTAGCTCTGTGAAAGCCTTCTAGTATCACTGCTTGCATATCATGCTTGTGCATGTTTCCCTATCCAATGGTTGTATAAATTAGCTGCATGTATGCATTGAAAGTTTGTTGTTTATCTGAAACTTTTTTTGTGTTCCTCATATCATTTATAGTAGTCAAAGATGCTTACAGGCATTTGAAGATGACTGGAGGGCTGTGTGAACCTGTACACTGATTAGCCAAACAATCTTCGCTACTTTAAGCAACTATGCTCAGACTTCTAAAGAGCCAATCCCCTGTTTCTTTCTTCTCTTCTAAGAAGCTAGTTCAAGAAAGTTCTCCAAACTTTCTTATCTTCTTGTTTTATCATTGTCATTTCCTGAGTCCAACTTCTTTACCTAGATATGTCACATGTGGATACTCCATAGATAGAACTTTTCTTATGGAAGCTTGCTTGCCATTTTCTATTCTATGCCTAGAGTACTTTTATTCATATCGTCACCTTTAATGCCTTTTGTCTTGTTTATATTTATTGGCAATGTCCACGTATCAGAAATGCTCGATATGCTTCAAGTCAGTAAACTATTTATCTAGTCAGAAAAGTGTAGTTAACTGAAAACTTTTTTCTCTAGGGTTTGTGGTGTCTATATGCTTGTTAGATGGTTCCCTTTTTCTTCAACAGATGCCTTTTCATGGATGTTCTTTAGCAGTAGTTAGCATCACCTAATAGTGTTTTTTCTTTGTTGAATTCCAGCTTATTTTCCAACAAATGGAAATCGAGTTAGAAGCTTTCCACATGTGGAAGGAAATTATGCACTGCATATCTTCATCCCAGGTTCATTAGGACATCTTCAAATTGATTTTTATATAATTTTATTTTGCTGGATACTTTCCTTGAAATGCCAGTCTTGCACTCTCATACTTCATTTTTAATATATTTTCCTTTCCCATTTGTAGGTTGGATGTGGTTATACCTTTTTGTAGTTATGGATTTCAGAATAATAGTCCTCTATGACTGGTTTTCTTTATGGACAGAAGCTTTTGTAGAACCGTGTGAATCTAATATGCATAACAAATACTGTATTAGCCTTGTAAAACATAAGAACCTTATGAAAAAGCCAAGTACACTAATGATAAGAAGATAACTGTTGTTACTTGTTATCATCATCACTATATAGCTACTTCTGGGCATAGTTGGCAAACTCGGTGAGTCGGATGGTGACTCGGCTGAGTTGTATCGTATCTGTAATGAAATGGTGGTCTTCAACAAATGCACGAATAACTCACAAACAAGTGTCTATTGGAGACACTACAAGCATGACCCTTGAAAGGGTATAAAAGGAAGAACACTTGAAAAATAAATAATACTTTATTCATGAACAAAATGCTTAAGAAGCATAGTAGTTTACATTGAAGGGGTTCACCTCTATATACACAAAAAAGTGGAAGAGAGAGGAGAGCTCATTTTGAGCTCTCCAAAAGAGACGTTGGAAGTCCAACGTCTCTTAATATAGCTGTTGGACTACAGTCCAACAACATTTATTATTATAGCTGTTGGACTATAGTCTAACAACATTTATTATAGCTGTTGGACTACATTCCAAGAGCTATTTGCACAGTCAAGTTCCAACAGGAATTTGACTGGATCAAATATCTAGTTTCTATTGAACTAGATGCTAAAAAAGAAAATAAAGAAAAATAGAAAAAGAAAATATAATAATATATATATATATATATATATATATATATATATTACAGTTTACATTTTAACACTCCCCCTCAAACTTACAGTACAATGAGCAAAAGTTTGTCTAAGAGGAAGTGAAATCTGGGAGCAGCGAGAGGCTTGGTGAAGAAGTCTGCTAATTGATATTCTGCTGTAACATATGGCAGATCAATGATTCCATGTAAGTATTCCTCTCTGAATAGTGACAGTCCATCTCAATGTGTTTAGTGCGCTCATGGAATGTCCGGTTGCTTGCAATGTCGATCGCACTTTTGTTGTCACAACACATCTTTGAAGCTTGCGTTGCTTTAACTCTCATATTCGCTAGCAATCGTCTGAGCCAAACAACCTCCATAGTAGTGGTTGCCATGACTCTGTATTCAGCTTCGGTGGAGGAAAGAGAGACTTTCTGCTGCTTCTTGCACCTCCACGAAATTAAGGTTTCACCTAGAAACACACAAAAACCAGTAGTTGAGTGTCTATTATTGGGATCACCTCCCCAGTCAACATCAATATATGCAATTAAATTTAATGAAGATGAAGCAGACAAGAAGAGTCCTCGTGAAAGAGAGGATTTTAAGTATCTAATAATACGCAAAATTGCTCCCATGTGCACGAAGGTGGGAGCATGCTGAAACTGACTGGCTGTATGAACCGCGTGAGTTATATCTGGCCTAGTAATGAAAAGATAAGAAAGAGCTCCAACAAGCTGTCTATAAGGAGTAGGATCATCAAGAAGTTCTCCATCATCAATTTTCATTTTAACATTGATAACTTATGGAGTGTCTACTTTCTTATCATCTGTAATTCCAGACCTGGAAACGATATCAAGAGCAAATTTAGATCGAGATATCAAATACCCCCTAGGGGAATAAGCAACTTCAATGCCTAAAAAATATCTTAATAAACCTAAGTCAGTCATTTCAAAGTGAGTTTTAAGAAGAAATTTGATATTTGCAACTCCCTGTTTGTCGCCTTCGGTGATGATCATATCGTCCACATAGAGAAGAAGAATAATTATGCTTGCCTCAGATTTTTTAACAAACAAAGCAGTGTCAGTTAAACAAGGTTGAAAACCAATATCAAGCATAACATGACTAAATCGGTCATACCAGGCTTTTGGAGCCTGTTTAAGACCATAAAGAGCTTTTTCTAGACAAAGAGTTTTACCCTTAGGGATACTAATACCAGGTGGGGCTTCCATGTATACTTTTTCAACGAGATTCCCATTCAGGAAAGCATTTTTGACATCTAATTGAAAGATAGACCGTGTTCTAATGGAGGCCAAGGCTATTAACGTTCTAACAGTGGTCATACGGGCCACATGAGCAAATGTTTCTTCATAATCGATGCCATACTCTTGGGCATATCCTTTTGCTACTAAACAGGCCTTATATCTTTCTAGGGTCCCATCACTTTTGGTTTTGACTTTGTATACCCACCTACAACCTATAGGTTTCTTACCCGGAGGGATATCTTGTATCGTCCAAGTATTGACCTTTTATAGTGCATCCAATTCTATTTTCATGGCTTCTATCCATTCTATATGATTTTTGGCTTGAGAATAGGATGATGGTTCAACATATGATTGTATTAATGTAATGGGGGCTCTATACGTGGGTGAAAAAGATTCATAAGACAATTTTTTCTGGAGGTTTAGAGATTCTCGACGTTCTTTTAGGTGAGACTTTAGAGTATTTTTGTAATGCACATGGAAGATTTTGCTCTCTACGTCTTGAATATTGTAGACTAACATCCCTATGAATTTGCTCTTCATTATCATCATTTTCAACAACAATAGGACTTTGATCATTGTCAAGGTCACATCCAACATCACATTCATTGGATTTTGAAGTTGGATCAATTAAAAACGAGTATTCAGTGACATCCTTGGATTTTGAAGTTGGATTTTGAAGTTGGATCAATTGGGGTCGGCGAAGGCCTAATGATGCTCCGGTTAGAAGGATGGAGAAATGGGAAAATATATTAGTTAAAAGAGGTCGTGGTAGGCCTAGGAAGACTTGGATGGAGATGATAAGAAAGGATATGAATGCTTTGAACCTCACCGAGGACATGACATTGGATAAAAATGATTGGAGGAAAAAGATTCATGTGGAAGACCCAAAATGAATTTCTTTTTTGGTTCATATCGCCGACCCCAATTGTTTTGGGATGAAAGCATAGTTTTTGTTGTTGTTGTTGTAAAGAAGTTTTCTTTTTCCAAAAAAGATACATTTCTTGACACATATAATTTGTCATTTTGAAAATCGAAACACCTGTAGCCTTTTTGATTATCAGCATATCCTAAAAAGACACATGGGATTGCACGAGGAGAGAGTTTGTCATTTCTGTTGGTGAAAACAAAACATTTGCATCCAAAGACTCTTAATCTAGAATAATCTGGAGTTAAATTAACAAGCTTTTCTATTGGAGTTGTATTCTTTAATGAGGAAGATGGCATCCTATTAATGAGGTAGGTGACAATTAGGACCGCTTCAGCCCAAAAAATTTTTGGAACTTGATTTGCAATTAGCAATGTCCTAGTAGTTTCCATAATGTGCCGATGTTTGCGTTCGGCTAGGCCATTCTATTGTGGAGTGTGTGAACATGATCTTTGATGTATAATACTGTGTAAATTGAGATAGTCTTTGAATTCGTTGGACATAAATTCTCCCCCTGAATCAGTGCGAAAAACAGAAATATCATTTTGAAACTTATTTTTAACCATTTTATGAAATATTTGGAAGTTAGCAAAGACATCAGATTTATGTTTAAGAAAATAAATCCAAGTATGTCTAGAAAAGTCATCAACAAAAATGACATAATATGTATAACCACCTTTGGAAATAACTGGTGCAGGGCCCCAAACATCCGAATGTATTAACTCAAGTGGTCGTGAGGAAACAAAAGTTCTACTAAGAAATGGTAACCTTTTTATTTTGCAAAGAATGCAGTCTTTACAAGAAAAATTTTCAGAATTACAAAATTTTTCCAAACTTGGAAAATATTGAATTTTAGACATATGAGGATGGCCAAGCCTTTTGTGCCATAAATCCAATTCTAATTTCTGAATATTATAACAAAATGCATTCTTGGGTAATTCCAAAAAGTCCATGTAATAAAGTCCTCCTTCTCTATGGCCTTCCCCAATCAGCTTCCCTGGTTGGCGATTCTGTACCCAACAACCATGAGAAGAGAAGGAGATATTACATCCATAATCAGATATTTGCGAAACAGATAAGAGATTCAAATTAAGTTTAAGGATATATCTAACTTCTGGGATAAAAAATCTTCTAGATTTTTGAAGATTTTCAAAACATCATATTCCTTTTACTTCAAGAGATGTGCCATCGGCTGTAAAAACCTTTGACACACTTGAGTTATTTTTAAGACATTCAGATAGACTATTAACATTTGGGGTCATATGAAAAGAAGCACCCGAATCTAAAAGCCAAGGAAAGTTACCTGGACCGGAGAAAGATGCAACTGCCGCTCCAGTTGAGGCTTCGGTTGAGGAGGATACCCCTTTGAAAAGAGGTTGAAGGATTTCCATCAGTTGAGCCATAGACACAAGTGCATCTTGATCTTTTGACTCGGATTCAACAGATGCAACTCTTTTTTCTTCTCTTTTTTTTTAACTTTGGACATTGAGGCCTATAGTGCCCCGGTTCATGACAATGATGACAAATAACTTTTCTTTTATCAAAGTCGCCGTTTTGCCTTCCAAAATGAGGCGGCTTGTAAGTACGAGTATGATTCCTCGATCTAGATACAGCTAAAACGGAGTCATCATCAACTTTTGGAGTACTTTTTCTAAGTCTATTTTCCTCCATAGTGAGCTCTTCTATAGTATCAACAATAGAAGAAATTTTTCCACGATGTAAAAGGGCCGATTTGGTGGATTCAAACTCCGGCCTTAGACCATTCACAAATTGATAGAAATGTTCCATATCGAGTTGCTTTTGGCGAATCTCGATATCTTTGACACAATGCCATTTGGGCTCAAGAAGAGCCAATTCTTCTCAAAGTTCGGACAACTCATTATAATATTCTCGAATAGTTTTATCTTTTTGAGTCATTGCCCGAACTTTATCTTGTAAATTGCATACATGTGCAATATCTTTAAGGGAATACATGTTTTTGAGGTATTCCCAAGCCTTATCGGCATGCTCAAACTTAGCTAGACTAGAGCATTTTTTAATGTCTATGCTATTGATGAGCCATGACATAATTTTTGCATGCCCTATCCTCCATTCTTTTCATTTCTTTTCATAAGTGGTTAACGCTTTACTCTTCTCTTCTTCCGTTAGAGGAACCTCTTTGTCACCTTCTTTCTTGGTAAGAGATAGTTTAGGTTCCAAATCAGAACCATCCACTATACCCCATAAACCTTTTCCCCAAATGTGGTGCTTCATAATCGAAGCCCACATTACATAGTTAGTATCATTTAGCTTCATAGGAATGATGGTGATCTTATCATTGTCATCCATCTTTTACAAGGGTAAAAGAGGAATAAATAGGAGGAGGAGAGAGAGAGAAAAATAAAAAGAAAAGAAAAAGAGTAAACAAAAGAATAAGAGAGGATACAAAACCAAATTTTTTTGTAGCACAAGTTCGCCTTTCTTCAAACAAATCTTCTTGAGCCAAGAACAAGGTGATGAAACACCTTTTGTAAATGTAGCACGGAAATCGAGGCGGAAGCACTTCAAGATCTAAGGATTTCGTAGCTTTGATACCATGTAATGAAATGATGGTCTTCAACAAATGCACGAATAACTCACAAACAAGTGTCTATTGGAGACACTACAAGCATGACCCTTGAAAGGGTATAAAAGGAAGAACACTTGAAAAATAAATAATACTTTATTCATGAACAAAATGCTTAAGAAGCATAGTAGTTTACATTGAAGGGGTTCACCCCTATATACACAAAAAAGTGGAAGAGAGAGGAGAGCTCATTTTGAGCTCTCCAAAAGAGACGTTGGAAGTCCAACGTCTCTTCCAACAGCATTTATTATCATAGCTGTTGGACTATAGTCCAACAACATTTATTATAGCTGTTGGACTACAGTCCAACACCATTTATTATAGGTGTTGGACTACAGTCCAACAACTATTTGCACAGTCAAGTTTCAACAGGAACTTGACTTGATCAAATATCTAGTTTCTATTGAACTAGATGCTAAAAAAGAAAATAAAGAAAAATAGAAAAAGAAAATAATAAAAGAAAATATAATAATATTAAATAATATATATATATATATATATATATATATTACAATTTACATTTTAACAGTATCATCCCTTAACCGAGTCAAAAAAGTGGTATGCATCGGTTATGGCCTAAACTTGGCTGAGTCAGCCTGAGTTTTAGTGAGACTCAGGCCGAGTCTTATCTTCTCTTTTTGAGAGAGAGAGAGAGAGAGAGAGAGAGAGAGAGAGAGAGAGAGAGAGAGAGAGAGAGAGACGTTGTGTAGTGTAAATTGGGTAGGTCTTGAATTTTAAATAGCCATAAGTAATTGTGAAATGGAAAGTGGAACATTAATTTCCAAATGAAAGAAGGTTTACCTGATTGGGCATGAGTTACGATGGATACATTTTTAATAGGAATTAGTTACATCAGACTTAATTAGAAAGTAAAACTATTTGGGGAAACATTAACTATATACAACTCAAATAATTAAGTCAATAAATTTATATCATTTTAGGCGCATCATTAAATATATAATTGAAGATAACGTCCTTAATTGGATGTGAGAGACAATTATATAAATATATAAATATATATGAGAAATTCATATTTCAAATGAATATACTTTTTAAATAATATTTATATATGTAAAATATATATTTGTTATTTTTAATAAATTAAATAAAATAATCTTGACTCACCCCAGTCACCGAATCAAGCATGGCCGATACAAGACCAAGTCCCGAGAATGCCAACCATGCTTCTGGGACCTTTTATCAGGGCATGATTATTATTATCATCAACATAGACAAGAATAATGTAGTGTTGCTTAAAATATTTTATTTTTACCTCGATTGAAATTTTGCATCAATCATAGTTGGTACAACTTTGAAGTTTTCAAACCAAGCCTTGGTTCTTGTTTCATCCCATTGATAGCCTCTTTGAGTTTGTATTCATATTTTGGGTTCTTTGGTTCTTTAGAGCCTTGACTTATACGAAAATACTTTTATATAGACAGTCAACTAGTATGCCAATATGAATATTAAGTTGATAACTTGATATTGTCTCTAAATACTTTTCACCAAGTGAATGGTCTTTACTTTGGTAGTGTTGGATTGCAGGTTTAAATTTATCTCATTCATGTTTATGCCTTTAAATGAGAGTCAACATAACAACATCAAGAACAAATTTGATGACAATCAACATAACAACATCAAAAACAGATTTGATGAGAGTCAACATTACAACATTAAAAACAAATTTGATGACAGTCAACAATACAACATTAAAAACAGATTTGATGACAACCCACAGAAATACTTGTAATCAAATTTGATATCAGTCAATCACAATAACAGAAATCAGACTTAATAACTACCCACCAAAACAAAAATAACATGTAGACAATTCGGCAGACTGTCATCAAATGAATTTAATAACAGTCCACCAACATAACATGTATTCAAAACTGATCACAGCCAATACAGTAGCAGGGAATCAGATTTTTATAATAGCTCACCGAAATAACATGTAGGCAATTTGGCAGACCGTTATCAAACTTACATAATCAGTTTTGATAACATCATAAAAAAATTATCCATAGCAGGTCTGATCAGCCTGTACCCACACGGCATGTGGGCCAGTTTGATCAGACTGCACCCACACCCATAGTGTCGATCTGATCAAATTCCTCATGCTCACATGCATCGTCTATCTGATCAGATTGCACAACAAAGCAAGACAACAGTCTAATCAGATTGCCCATGCAACACATCGGCAATCTGATCGGATGCTGTCGACATCAAGAATATATATAAGATTGATTCAGACAATAAAAATAACATATGTGCATATCGGCAGGTCTGATCAGATTGCCCACAAAATCCTATAGGCAGTTCTGATCAGACTGCCATATGATGAAATCATCAAACCTGAATTGGATCAAAACTGATCCCCAAACAATATATATATATATATATATATATATATATATATATATATATATATATATATATATATATATATATATATGGATCGACCATGATTTTTTTTATGGTTCCATTTATGTTTTGGAAAGAAATATATATATATATATATATATATATATATATATATATATATATATATATATATATATATATATATATATATATATATTCGCTCAACATGCTTGGCTAAAAGAAGAAATCGACAACTTAAACATAGGTTAACACATATGCTTATACAGGGAAAAAAATCAATGGCATGCTCACATCAAATAAAAAATACATGAAATCGTGACTTAATACATATTCTTATATATATTTTTGAATCAGATTTCCCTTTCCCATCCAAACTTACACATGAACCAGATTTAAAACTACTTCTTCCCATACGAATCTAGAGAGGAACCCGCACCTTAATTCAAATGTGGAAAAAGATCGAAAAACAAGAGATGTTTGATGACGAAGCTGGATCTCTTCCTCTTTTTCTTCTTTTTCTTTCTCTTTCCTCTTTTTTTTCTCTCTCTCTCTCTCTCTTAACGAATTGGACTTTCCCTCTCTCTCTCTTACTCTGCCCCTCTCTCTCTAGAATCACAATTCTAGAGAGAGGGGGGTTCCAACCCCTCTTTTTTATGGCATTATCTCTTATTTTATTTTATTTTATTCTATTTTTTTAACCAACTCCTTATTTAGTAGGTGACGTCCCCTCTAGATAACTCTCTATTAGAGAGTACTAGATAATACATTTTATTAATTAATCATTTTTATTTTATTATTTATATAATATATAATATTATATTCTAAGAATATTACAAAAGGTGTCGCCCCCCTCTGGAAGTCTTCCCATGGTAGAGTTTTACTCCAGGTGGAACCCTACCTACCAAATTTAACTTTTAAATTTATTTTTAAAGTTTTAAATTGGCCATATTTGGATTTCGGATCCAAATCTAAATTCAAGATCCAAATCTATATCCAAAATTCATATAGATCTTACTTGGACTAGATCCTAGTTAATATGGGTCATGGATTGGGTCCAAATCCATATCAACTTAGATCAAACGTAGCGGATCTAGTCCTATCTAATCTAGAAAAAGGTAAAAATAGAGGCAGGTCATTTTTGAAAAATGCGGTTTTTGCACCAACCATAACTCGATTTCAGAAAAATAAGGCACCGACCTTCTCAGAATTATGCGATGCATCTAACGATATACTTACCTGATTTTTGCCTTCGAATTTAACCTACATTTTGCTCGATTTTAAAGATTAAAAATGAAAAATTTCTCGAACTTTAATTGGCTTATTTAGGTCTTGTTAGTAGGCTCTGGGCCATGCCCAGACCCAGCTGACGTCACATATATTTAAATATATTTTCCCACGATTTTATTATTTTCATTAAACACAGTTAAAAATTCAAAATTTTTGAATTTAAAAATCATGAAAAAATACACGATATTACAACTGACCCATCTCTCAACAGGATGTTGAACTCGTCCAGATCTTCTCATAGTTGGAGGCATTTGATCAATATGAGTGGCTGCACCTTGCTGTTGTGAAGTAGCATCAGGCATGTCTTTATTTCTGTGTCTGTGTACTAGTCCTTTGAACCTGTCAACCTGCAGGGCTGAATCTGCAATTTCTGTTGTTTGTTGCCAATCAGCTGTATTTACATCACCATGTTGCTGCTCGTAAATCTCAACCCCACATTTAGTCTCGTCCATCTGATTCATCAAATTCCCTTAGAAACAATTTTTCACTCATCCAAGGTTGATAAAACTCACATGCCTGTGATTCTTCATGTCTGCTGCCTTTGTGCTCAAAGTTCTTTTCATAAAAAATTACATTTCTCGATATTCAAATGCACCTGTTCTCAATTTCATAACATCTGTACCCCTTGTAGCCATTAGCATATCCAACAAACTTACAAAGCTATTCTTTCTTATCAAATTTATTCCTTAAGGCGGCATCAACATGAACATAACAAATACATCCATAAGCCTTTAAGAAGTTGTAATGAAGATGTTTTCCAAATAATTCATGGTAAGGTGATTTATCTTGAAGTATTTTCATAGAAAACATATTGATAACATGAACTACAATATGAAAAACCTCTGTCCACAGAAATATGACAACACATCCCTCATGCATTATGGCTAAGGCACTTTCAACTGTGTCTATGTTTTTTCTCTGCAAGACTAATTTGCTGAGGTATTAGGGGACAAGACACTCTTCGGTTGATCCCATTCTTCTTGAGATATTCAATAAAATCATTCGAAGAGTACTCACCTCATTACACTGAAAATGCAGGGAAAACTAATTTTTTTTAAAGATATTAAAAATTCCATGCTTATGTTCCATGAAAAATATCCAAGTGTACCGCAAATAGTTATCAATAAAGGTCACATAGAATCAGCTCCTAGAAGAAGAAGCATTGGGAGCAGGTTCCCCACACATCAGAATGGACAATTTCAAACAACTTGGAAGCTCTTTTATTAATAAGAGTAAATGAAAGTACATGACTCTTAGACATTTGACAACTAGGACAAACATGACTCTCCAACTCTTGACTTGCACTGGACGCTGAAATCAAATTACTAGAAATGAGCTTTTCAGTGAAAGCTTTATTACAATGCACAAGGTGACTATGCCAAACATTTAATTTATTTGACTCAGACTCATTGACAAAACATGAAGATGAAGAAAGACCCTTGAACTTCTCGGTAGATTTGTTCTTGACTTCAACTGATGGGTCTTCTTTGAAGAGGTACATATTTCCTTGCCTTTGTCCTTCAATGAACGTCCACTTTATACGAAGATCCTTTACATAAACAGGAGTAAAGATAACACACAAATTGGTATCATCAACTAACCTAGAGACAACGACAATTTTTTTTTTATGTTGGGAATAAAAAATACATTAGATAACTGAAGATTAGAATTGAATATAGGAATAAAAACTTTTCCAGTGCCAGTGATAGGGTGCTGAGTGCCATCTCCGATGCTGACTATCTTTTCCAAAATAAGGGATCAAGTTTCAGAATTTACCTTCATCCCCGATGATGTGGTTTGCTGCCCCTAAGTCCACATACCAAATTCCCTGGTTATTTTGTTTTAAACTTATCCCTGCAAGAGCTGCCAATACAAGTTGCCCGTCCACAGGTGCGTGAGTGTCTATTCCTAATCCTCCTGGTTTGTTTGAAGACTTTCCTTGCACTTTGACTTGAGGGTTATACCTCAGATCATCCCTAAACCAACAATCCTTCTTTACATGGCCTGATTTTTTGCAAACAACCCAGGTTGAAACCCTCATACCTTGGTTCACCAATGGTTGGGTATTCGGTAGTGGGAGAAGGCCACAGCCTCCCTCGTTCCCTAAACGTCCATGTTCTCGTCCTCGTCCTCATCGCATTTCTTCATGTCCTCTTCCATATTGCAGCTCAGAGAGAAGAACATTGTGGTTATCAGTTGCGGATGAATTCCCTTCTGATGCTCCAAACATATTCATTTCAAACCAAAGTAGCCTTGGCCGCAATGCTTCAAAACCCAACAACTCTGGAAAGCGAGACAACGTGGTGTAAAGAACACAATACTCCGGTCCAAGCCCATTAAGTGCGTGCTGCACTTTATCCTTCTCTGAAACTTCACAGCCGACCATAGCAAGTTGATCGGTAATCTGCTTCATCTTATTCAAATACTCCATTATAGTCATGGACCCCTTCTTGAGATTCTGAAACTCTCTCTTTCAAGAACATAACTCTTGCTTCTGACACTTGAGAGTATGTTTGAACCAACTTCGCCCAAAACTCCATAGCTATGCAATCATCAAGAATACTAATCAGTACTTCCAAGACAAAGTGGATGTGATATAGTTACAAGTGCCTGATCACGCTTCCTCCAAGATACAAAATCTGAATTCCGAACATGAGTAGATGTAGTAACCCGAGTAAAAAAAAATCGTTTGGATCCAGGCCGGATCCGGACCCGGCTGATGAGTCGGCTGCGTGCTTTTAAAAGCACGCAACGACGAAGGAGGGAGGTTCTCGAAACCTCCTTCCCCCCTCTCGTCTCTCAGTCTCTGCATTCTCTCCCCCCGATCGCCTCTCTCTCTTGCTTATAAAGTGAAGCGAGAAGGGGAGGGGTTGCGATACGAAACCCTCTCCCCCTCTGTCACTCTCTCGGTCTCTCTCCCCCGTCCGACTCCCTCTCTCTGCGTTGCCGAGCACTGCCACCGACGCCCCCTCCTTCCGTCGAGCACCTTCCGACAACCTCCCCAGGTACGCCCCTTTCCCCTCTTTGCTCTCTTGTCTCTTCCTCGATTTCCTCTCTTTCCTCTCTTTCTCCCTCACCTTTTCGTTGCGCAGGGAGGGGTTCGAGCCGCCTCCCTGCTGCCCTAAATCACAGGGGAGGGGCAAAGCCCCCTCCTTGCGACTCTTTTCAGCGAGGGAGGGGCCGAGCCCCTCCGTGCGTCGTGATTGGTAAGGGAGGGGCCGAGCCCCCCTCCTTGTGCCACTATTAGGAGGGGAGGGGTCGAGCCCCTCCCTGCTCCTTACTCCTCGTGGGGTCACGAGAGGGGTTGAACCCCCTCCCTGTGCCCACTCTTAGCAGGGGAGGGGCCGAGCCCCTCCCTGCTCACAGATGCGGCAGGGGAGGGGGTCGAGCCCTCCCTGCACCCTCATCTTCTCCGTGTTCAGTCGACCGACAGGGGCAGAGCCCCCTATCGTCGCCTCTTGTCGGCAGGGGGACCCCCCCTGTCTCCCTCTTGGGTTCGACCGACAGGGGAGCAGAGCCCCCTGTCGTTGTTCTTTTACGTTAGGCAGGGTGGGGCAGAGCCCCCTGTTCGTGTCTTTTCTTCGACCGGTGGGTACGGTGGGAGGACTGGGTCCCTTCCCGTCGCCCTATGCTTGCTGGGTAGGGGAGGGCCGAGCCCTCCCTGTGTTATGCTTCTGCTTGGTAAACAGGGGCTCGTCCCCTGTCTTTGTTTCTTTTTGTAGGACGGAACAGGGTCGTCGCCGCTGCTCTTTTACAGAGATTGCAGAGGATCGAGTCCCCTAGGCCTCTTTGCATATTCGGCAGGCAGGGGCGAAGCCCCCTGCCTCCCCCTTAGTGGCTTGCAGGGAAGGGCCTCGCCTCTTTGCTCTCTTGGTAGGCAGAGCGAAGCCTCCTTCGTTGTCTTCTTTAGGCTGGGGTGCAACCCCCTGCCACCCTGTTTCTCGCTGACAGCAGGTTGGTAGGGGCTCGCAGCCCCAGCCCCTGCCCTTGTTTCTTGCTCGTATAGCAGGTGCCCAAGGGCATGATGCCCCTGCCTCTGCTTCTCTTACGTCAGGACGATCACAGTGCTCCTGACCTTCTATTTTTGGTGTTAGCTTGCTAAAATTGTCGCTTTTGCAGCTCGTGCGACGGATCCTGCTCGCGCTCCGCGACCCGACCCGTCCATCGCTTACACTCACAGACGCCAACAAGCTTGCAACTCTCAAAGGTAGGGGAAGATTGCATAGAAGACTTGGACAATTGAATTGAGTTCAATTAACTAAAAAAGATAATTAAATAAATATATATGCATATATATATCATATATATTTATACGAGTATGCATTTAACTAAAGGACGCGGTTTCGCGATCCTTGTCCTTTACTTTGTCGTCGCGCATCGCGCAAAGGTTTTGCGTTGCACTCCTGCTTACAATCCTTTACTTGCCGTCGCGCATCGTGCAAAAGTTCTACGTTTCACTTTTGCTTATAGTCTTTACTTTACCGTTGCGCTTTGCGCCCAGACTCTTGCTTTTGTATACGTGTTGTTACTGTCTTGCTATTGTAGATGACGCTCAGGTTTTCGCTCATTGTATACGCGTTTGAGGCATCCTCGTGGAGGATACAAGAGACATCTACCACTCTTCCTCTTGCGACAAAAGTTCAGTCTGGAGCTGGCGATACACCTTCGTCTAAGGAAAGAGATACCTCGTAAGGATCCTGGCTCTTTTTGTACATAGTCCTGCAGAGTCAACTTGAGATTTTAGGAGGTTGCGCAAAAGCATCAAAGACTGTCCAAATCGAAGCATATGGAAGGATGTGATTGACTGGTTCTGTTGAGAAACCAGTATCCCGTCTATCGAGGTCGGTATCGAGTCATGCGAGGCATGTAGATACCCCGATAGCAGATGAGATTCGAGATAATCACATGCCAGATGTTGGCACAAGCTGCTGACTGTTTCAAAAGACAAAGAATGTCAAAGTATAGTTTGAGAAGCATTCAATTTTTGTGAAAATTCACAAGTTCTGTTGAGGCTTCTATTGAGGAGCTATACCCCCTTCATCCTAGAGTACTTGTAGTCGTGCACTACACGCTAGTACTGCGATGATCGGATGAGACGGTCATGCGACCTCGAACAGTGCTAAACGCACAATGGTGTAAACACATTCACCTTCACAGGCAACATGCTCGAGTGATTTAAAGATCACAACATATGATGGGTCGTTAGTTAAGCAACCCCTAACGCGCCCATTCGCTTCTTGTTGTTCTGTCAAGAGAGAGGACAAAGCGGTACAAAACTCCAATGGACAGGTTGTTAACAACCACCCTACAGGCAGATGATCCAGCCTCCCTAGTCATTGGAGTTAGGGGAAATGGGCTATAATAGTTAGCTCAACACTTCTGCAGAAGTTGGATGCATCCGTGACACTACTTATTAGCTTTTGGGGAATTCTCTCTCGGCTAAAGCCGTCCCTTTAAGAGCGGACTCAACTAGCTATTCGGGTTATTGAAAGTACATAAAATAACAGATTCCTGAACTATTCTCAATTGTTTTTACGTTTTGCCTGTGCGTACCCGCAGGCCAGTAATATTGAAACATAAAGTCTATTCACACTGGTCGATTGCTTGCTTGCTCGGTAGTTTAGTATGCTACTCGTTGAGCTGTACCTGCCTGTCGAGGCGTTACTCTAGTTTGTTAAACTGCTTACGCAGTTCTTTGCTAAGTAACATCTAGCTTCTCATACTAGTTAAATGCTTATAATAATAACATTATGCCAGTTGCTACATATTAGCATGTGACTTGCTTTACCTCTTGGTCGAACTGCTTGGTGCTTGTTGTAACGTAGCACTTGTTGACTTGCATCTCTTATGATTGATGTGATTGCATACAACTCATAATCTATGAAATGGTGGCAACTAGGATTGATGTGACCGCTTGTCTTGTAAGCTGCTTACATATTGTGATATAACTGTTGCCGTATGATTGCTTATGAATGATTTGTGATGCAATGGTTTATGCCTTACGATTAATTTAATTACTTGCTGATGTACTGGGCCATTTGATGATAATTGTATGTATTACGAACATTGTTATGAGTGCTTGTCTTATTCGGTTGTTTTGTTTGGCTGTCAGATAGAGTTAGTTACTCTTCGCCTATAGAATCAACTGGATTGCCATATCTGCGTGTTCTCATGTGTCGTTTACGTATGCTTTGAGGTCCTATTTGAGGATTGCAATGTTCCTTGTGGCAATAATACGATGCGTAGTATTATATGCTTCTGTGTGATATGATTGATATGCCACGTGATAAGAAATGTTGGAAGTATGCGATAATATGTTCATGATTCATGAAACCTTATTGGAGGAATGGGTGATCTTGTATTTTGTTTTACTATGTGGAGTGATACGATGCATATTGCTGATATACATGCTTGTGCCTATATTTGTGGCTACTGACCCCAAGAGCGGTCAATTATTCGGAGCAGTCGATTGTATTGATGCATGTATAACTGAGTAGGGTGCCTGTTGAGGACTTGATCTCTAAAGGATTATCTGCGAGGGCGTGTATGATCAAGACCAGGTAACCGGCTAGAGTGGTAGATTCTCTGTGAGGACCTTCTATGGAAGGGTGGGTTTTTCTGAGAACTATAACGCCTTAGGTGAGTCGTAACAGGTGACAGTTTGGCTGCGTAAGGCCTTGATAGATGAGAATAGTTTAAGGTTGTTCAGGACAAAGAGTTTGTTAGAAATAGTGAGAGCGACAAACGATGTCCTGGTAATGATTAAATGTAGAGACCTCAATCTAAGAACGAGAACAAGCTAGTTGCGTGATGGTTCACAACCTACGATCAATTGAATCGTATGCTGCGTTTGTCAGTTGCACTGCTTACTTACGCATTTTAACCACTTACCTTGTTGCACTGCTTACGCATTTGCACTGCTTACTCACTTTCTCTACTTACCCATTTTGCATTGCTTACTTGTTTGAATTGCTTACGTTATGCACTGCTTACCTGTTTAACTACATATCTGTTTTAAACTGCATAACCTACTGAATTAAATGTACTTAATTCAGTTTCCTATAGTCTTTCTTGTGCACCTACTAGTTTTTCGTGAAACTAACCCATTCTATGGGTACAAGTGATGATTAGGTACACCACGGGCGATGGCGCGATTGCAAGATGACTTCAAGACTTCTTCTTCCTGCTCTTAGCTCGCGTCCTGGATGTTTTGAGTTTGTAACGGATTTTCCTTGGGATATCCGAATTTTGTGAGTTTCGGTTCTTTTAGCTAACATGCTCAAAGTTGCCAGCTTGCCTTACTGAATTTAACAAAAGAATTGTAACGACCCCAACTCATACCGTTTGAAAATGCGGATTTTTTTTAAGAGTTGTGGAAAACTTCCCAGAAACCCGGGGTCTTTACAGTTCCAATTTCAATTGGAAAATCACACACCACAAACAAACTTACATTTATCATCCATAACCAACAAACTAAACTCTTTTATTAATGAATCAATAAGAGTCTCAAATAAAACTAAAAAGTGAAGTAACAACTGCAAGAAATAAAAAGAACTAAAAGAAACAAAAGTGGAGCCACTCTGTCCGTAAATGAAGCAGTCTGAAGCAAATGTAACCCTCATATCCCCTCAGAAGCGAGTCGACTTTACTGATGACCTGCGTCTGGGAAAAACCAATAAAAATAGAGGGTCAGAAATCCGAAGAATTCTGCGTACAAGTTTCTCTAACGAGTCAAATAAGAAAAAAAACATAAATAAGATCCATGTAATATTTTAGAGGGATACAGTTATAACAAATTCATAAAACAATTAACCATTCATGCAAAAATGAAATAAACATTGAGCATGAGGGAATACAAAATAAGTAACATTGATCACAATTTAATCCATAAAGGCATTAAATGCAAAAGAGATCAGCATTATGCAATGATCAACATATAACAACCAAGGGAATAAGTAAACATTCATGATCTAATGCATAGCACGAACATATATGATTTATGTGAAATGCATGAACCCTTTATTATCTTTTATTTAAACTTTTCTCTTTCCATATGCATGTCCTATTAAATGCACGCAACTTTAAGTTCCTCTTTTTAATTTACCATTGCCCGCGGATACATCAAACATGTATAGTCCCCGAGGTAGTAGGGTTTCCGGGGTCACTTAGCACACAATTTGTATTTTATTACTGAGTTCTAAACTTAGCCCTCGATCGATATCAGGAAACAACACCATCCATCAGAACTTTGGAAAACAACATCCAAAGTCGGGGACACCATGGAAAACAACATCCACTGGCGCCACTTTATTGGTATACCATAACAACAACAACAGTGTCAAAACACACCACCCCTAGGCACAATGACAGACTCTCTCTAAAACCGTGGTTAGGAAAAGAACCTCAATATCGGGTTCAGGGGCAACAATCATGTACACAGAGTGTTTGTATCCTCACGGTTTTCCCCAAACCGCAACATCCAAGATTCCCACACTAAAGCATGGACATCAAGGAGGCATGAGTTACACTGTCCTTTACTTTCTTTTATCTTGCTATTAATTCATCTCTTTTACATTTGCAAATCAATATGTGAAAATTTATAACATAAGCTTGCAAAATAGCATGCCAAGCTCTTCACGGGACCATAGTCCGTACCAACAAAGAACAGAACAGGCGCAATGCATCAAAACAACTAAAGCCTAAAACGACTAGTTCTCGAGGCTCACCCAACCCCTGATGATCCAATTGACCATCAATGCATTCACAAGCAAAAATCATCAATCATATGCCCATATGCATTCATTCCACATGCAAATATTCAGACAATTGTACACATGCAAGCCCACATCGATTTCAGGTATGCTCATGAATTGAAACGAGCTTTATATTGACATTCTACTAAATCACGTCATATCTCATCAAGGCAAGTGAAAAATTACGTTCTCAATACATATTAGGATCAAAGTGCATACTTATAACATAATAAAAAAAAAATCTTATGACAGGATCAAACTCATTCATTCTAGGTGTGCACATGCATTGAAAACCGACGTGAAATAACATCATACTCAAGCATGTCATGTCAAGCTAAACGCATCCATTTAATGTACACACATGCATAAGATGCAGCCTTGGGGTGTTACTTTAATTCAACATATTATGTCAAGTAAATGCATAGGAAAAGAATTCATTCTTTCGCATGTAGATGGCTGATTTAATACACGAAAGCAAATTCTACAATTTGCATGCTAAGTGGGTCTTTTGTTTCAGATTCAATCCAACGCAAAGATTATACATATTAGAAAACCTTAACGTATTGTTTGACCCTTTTCTGAGTATAAACCGAGCATATGAAATCTGAAAATTTTCTCCGTAACAGTGCAGCCTGCCATACCAATTACAGCAAAAGCAAATCTGTTTTTTTTCAACCAAAATGATATTACATGTCGGAAATCAGATTTTATGGCATACCAAACATCAGCCCCTCAACTTGCTTCCCAAAACCATATTTAATTAAATCAGATTTTTAGAACTTTTAACAAAATAAATTAAATCAGATTGGAGAAAGCAATTTCCACACATGAAACTATAACCAGGTTTTAAAGCATGACAGTCAATGCACTAACTCCAGATTAACAACATAAACAACGCATAAGCATACTAAAGACAGGCTAAACCATTTTCACATATAAGAACATAGGCAACGTATGCATAATCAGAATCGCTAGTCAAGGGATCAACACATCAAAAACTTCAGAAAACTTTAACTGCAACACTAAATACATATACATATACATGCTGATCCGCGTGGGTATATATATATATATATATGCCAGAATTGTTGTGTTGACAGACCTATTTCAGTAAGCACACAAGAGTTCTACATACCGAGAGTTGTTACTACTGATCACTGAGAGCAACCCCAAAAGATTGGTATCTAACAGACTTTCTCCTTTTTGTTTTTCAACAATTTTATATATATATATATATATATATATATATATATATATATATATATATATATATATATATATATATCCCGAGCAAAATGAAAAGGACCAAATTTTTTAATTATATTTCTCAGCCTTAAAACGTATGTCAGATCCACCCATCAAGATACTGCAAAAAGCCGAGGGTAACTTTGATTTTCGCGCAGATGCAACCCCTCATATAGTTATATGGAACAAGAAAGAACAAGTATGAACATAAACAAAAGAAATCGAATTTTTGGGACACTATACAGATGTATGATGAGTATCCTGAGGGTGAGCAAGGTGCCGATGCAGATAAGAACTTCTCCCCAATCTTAATGTAAATCGGTCTAAACATAAAATCTGGACCGTGGTCCTCACGTAGATTTTTTTTTCTTTTCTGATCTAACCTCCTTTCTAGCTTTTCTAAAAAGAAATATCACATGGAAACCAAATCCATGTTCTTCTTCTCATCCGAAACAGGAGAGAAACCCGTACCTCTTTGGCGAATCTTCGGCGATCAGCAGGTTCAAACGTTGCGGGGGAAGGGTCGGCTGAAGTCGTCCCTCGCTGTTGTCGTGACAGAGGTAGTTGTCGTAGCCTGTGGTGGCTGCGGCTTTCCGACAACCTCCACCTCTCCGATGCACGCCCACACGAGAGAGAGAGAGAGAGAGAGAGAGAGAGAGAGAGAGAGAGAGAGAGAGAGAGAGAGGGTGAAACCCCCTGTCCACTCCCCTTTATCGCCCCACCTTCCCCCTCTTGTCGAGAGGTGCGGGGTTCGGTTACGCCTGCTGTAACCGACCCCCTCCTCCCTTGATGCTCTGCGAGAATCGTGCCCTAGGCACGATTCTTGAAATAGAGCCCCCTCTTTCTCTTTTAAAAGCTACAACCCGATATCAGTTTTTTTTTTTAAAAACCCTACCGGGTTACGGATCCGGGTCGGGTCCGACCCGGGTCTAAGAGTTTCCTCTTTTTTTTTTCGTTTTAACGAGAGCGACGGGTCTGGGTCTGCGACCTGCGACTCGGGATCCAGACCCGGGCACTTTTCTAGACCCGCGCCTCCCATTCAATATGGATCCACGAATTGGATCCAAATGGATCCAATCGTGAATCCCCTAAAAAAAATACTCATATAATATATATTTATATATATATTTAATCATTTATACGTATATATAGGTTATTTTACCTATATTCATATGGATCCTATCTGGGTCTTGGATCCAGAATGTGGATTCCAAGCCCATTTATGCATTATATACACAACTATCACTTGAATAATTCGCCTAATTAAAATTTTTGCACTTATATAAGTACATATATGTTTTACGAGATAAATATATATGTAAAGACCCCTTTATGGGTCCTGGATCCGCGACTTGGATCCCAGACCCAAATCACATCGCTATGAAATTTTATATCATAAAATATTTAAATAAATGCCTAAAAATTTATGGTTATTACAAGAATAGTCTTCCGCTGATTTCATAAACAAACTTTGAAGGAAAGAGATTTTTCCTAGTCTCTTGCCTGTTTTCTGAAAGGTTCGCAAGTTTCAAATTTTGGGGCATTACAGTAGAAATGACAACCCCTTGATCATCCTTCTTTTCCTGTAAATTCAGTTGGGATTGGGACTGATCCATCCAGATGACCTCAAAGGTCTTGGCCATGGTTGCCTGTTGAGGAAGCGGGAGCGGGAGCGGGAGCGGGAAGCGATACTGGAAGCGGGGAACTTTCAAAATTTCAGGAAGCGGGAAGCGTGGGACCACTTAGGAGCGAGTCGGGAATCGTCTCGGAAGCGAACCAGAAGCGAGGGGGAAGCGGAAAAATAAAAAATACAAAAAAAATTGGAAAAAATTGAGGAAGCGTGGGGGAAGCGTACTTCCCATTTAAAAGTGTCGCTTCCCCGCGCGCTTCGGAAGCGCGAGCACGCTTCGAAAGCGCGACGTTTCGCGCTTCCGAAGTGCGCTTCCCCTTTTACCTAGGCGCTTCCGGTAACTCT
Organism: Nuphar pumila; assembly: GCF_984573655.1. Classification (NCBI taxonomy): domain Eukaryota; kingdom Viridiplantae; phylum Streptophyta; class Magnoliopsida; order Nymphaeales; family Nymphaeaceae; genus Nuphar; species Nuphar pumila. The sequence goes on along the minus strand of NC_143263.1, from coordinate 85,128,837 downwards.
GGTCTTGGCTGCTGATAAGGAAAATGATTTGTTTCTTTCATGTGAGGAAATTGGTATTTATAATTTTTCCAGTAGATAAAGATGAAGAGTCCATTATGGAAAACTTAGAGAAATCTAGGATTTAAGGAAGAAAGCAACACGTTTATACCCAAATAAGCTACTGAAAAATAATGAACTCAGAATATATGAAGAATATTATTATTCAACAATAAACTGGTCTGCACATTTTTTTTGCAGATCAGATACAGTTACAAAACTGAAATCTATTCAGCTGCTGGGGTCGGTTTTTGAAGAAGTGTGGAAGAAATGAGATTGAAGAAGGAAATGGGGAGAGATTCACATGAATTTAGGGTTTCACATGAAAATCAATTTAGCAACAAAAGAGGATACATAAATCAATATGTAGGGTAAAAGAAAACCCAAAACAAGAGAAAAGGAAATATTTTTAGGGTAAATGAAAACCCAAACCAAGAAAGGAGATTTTTAAGAAGACAAATGAATATTTAGGGTTTTAGGAGAGAATCTCAAGAGAAAGAATGAGAGAAATAAGAGAAAGAAAGATAGAAGAAGCCTTTGATCTCACCTGAATAAACAATCCAGAATCAAACGTGCTCTGATACCATGTTAATCAGGCAATCCCACCAGCACAAAAAGGGACAAGAGGAAAATAGGAGAAAGGGAGAGAGGCTGCAGCAACCCAAAACATCAATCAGCCTTGACGTGTGGGATTCCATTGCATATTATAATGAATAGTAACTGATTTTGTTAAAGTACAACATTACCTCTTCCTCTAATGTACAACACAATATATGAACAAGGGTAAAGAAGGAATGTAAAATACAATACAAATAACGCCTTTCATGAAGGGACGCGAATCTGGATCCAGTTATGAATCTGGATCTAGATCTATAACACATCACATCTCAATAACAACATCACACCTCAAGTTGCCGCTATAACATTTTTCCTTCTCCTCAAAGATTCACAATCCTTGAGAGAGGCCATCTCCATTATGTTTTCACACACCCTATGAAAGGTGTCCAACTGATCACAGCCTTCAAGTGTGACCCAATTGGCCACGCAGCCACTGAGAACTCAAAGAACCAGAAATCTGCTTCTCAGCAGATAAATAAGAAAAAAAATCACTTCACAAATGCCCTATTAATATTCTTACTCTTCCTCAATATCCTGGATTTCAGCCTACACACTCGAGGATAGTTTTTTCCTTCTTAGCAACCATACTTCTTCATTCTAGTAGTTGACCTCCCATTTTAGGTCTGGCGCATGTTTGGAACAGTTCAAAGCACCAGCCACTTCTGAGGTATTCACAAGAAATCACCTTCCTTAGATTTAATCCTTAACTCAAAGTTTCCCGTCGTTTCCGATTCTCAAATGCTCCCATAGAATCACAAATGCCTTCAACACAGAAAATCCCAAAACTGAGTGGCACCAGGAGATTGAGAAAAAAAATCCAAACTAATCTGTACCTTCGACAGATCACAAGATAGATGGCTGAAAAATCATCTGACAACTTTCTCTTCCAGTTGCAAAAGAACCCAGCTTCGGAGCAGCTCACTATCTCCTACTCCCAATTGTTACTTGAGGGGCTGACATGAGCTGGAAGCATCTCCTCCATAAAGAAGCAAGCACTAGAGCTTAAATATGTCTCTTATACCACATTAAGGCTGTTGAGGATACATTTTCATGTTAGTGAAGGTTCAGGGAAACATGAAGTAGAGCATGAGAAATGAGAGAGAGAAGAATAGGAGCATCAAGTGAGTGAGGGATAAGGGAAAAATCACGACTCTCCATTCCTTCACAAAGAAACAATATATATTATAGTAATTGGTTTAACACATTCACCAATATCAGTGGCTTTCTGAAAATATCGCGATAAATTCTGAGAAATTAAGTTCGCCGATGATATCGGGACAATCCCACGATATTTTCAAAATAGTACTAAAATAAAAATATCGGGAGATTATCACGATATTTTTGCAAATGTTTAAAAATCTTATTTTTTATATATTTTAAGTTCAGTTTTTCTATTTTTTTTTGTATTTTAAAAACTTCTAAAACTTGTTTCTTTATATTTGTAAGAAAAATGATAGAAAACCTATTCTTTCTTACTATTTCAATTTGTAAGCTTTTGAGATTTTCCACAGTTTGAAAATATCTCCAAAAAAGTCCTCACCGAGAAATTGCCTTGAACAATATAGGTGACTGGTTTAAAACATTAGTCTAAGGATGTATACCCTTGTAAAGAAAAGAAATTACAAACTAGTGTAAACATGGGCATAAAGACAAAATTGCCCCTATGCAAACAGGTTATGATATATAATTCTAGATAGGGTTAAGGACAAATTTGTGCAACAGAGGTATTTGGAGGGGCATTAGGTAGAGTAACCATTGTATGAAGCATAGTCACAAATCTCATTCTTGGGATATTCTCGGCAAGGTTATATCTCAGGATATTTTCAAAAAGAGTTTTTTTGGGAAAATTCTCGGTAAATTGAAAAATTAAAGCATAAATACATATGAAAGAGAGATTAGTTTTAAGCTTTTAACCCCAAGTAAGAAAAACAATGCAACAAGGGTATTCATTCCACTTCAATTGGTCTACTAAAATAGTTCCATATTGAAGGGGAGTGGCAGACGGACGTCCCTCTTAAGGTTATAAAAGGAGGAACCTCCCTCCCTTCACATAGCGTAGAAAGCTGCCTAGCCTGCATTAAATATTGCTTGCATGGGCAACAATGATAGATGCAATGAATGCTCATCACCATAAAAGAATGGTAGCAGTGCAATGAATGCCTGTCAGCTTAAAAAAAGGTATCAGTATGCATGTTTTTTTTTAACATGGAAATGTATACTTGGTTTTGTTGTGCTTTTTTTTAAAAATTCGCATAAAATCATGAGAAATTTAATCTGAACGATATATTCATTATATTGTTTTTTAATCAGTAAAAAATCAGTTTTCAATTATTTCGCATTTTTTCATGAGAAATTGAGTAAAACAGTAACATTTGTGACTATGGTATGGCAGTCGATCCTATATGTTTGATTTTGGGTATTGTTGGATGCATAGTCATTGGTAAATAATAATCTCTATTCCTGTTCATGGAAATTCTGATTGTTAGTCATAGGAACCTCGATTCCTAGTTTTTTGGATGTCAGATATTTTTGTAAAATGATAGTGATATAAGTATGACTGTATGACACTATCTGGATGTTAGATTATTTTGCAAATATATATATATATATATATATTCCTTCATGAGTGCCTTTTAAATTAAAAGGATCGATCAATATCTACTTTAGATTGTCGTTGGTATGACTTTACAGGTCGGAATCCATAAAATACTTCTACTCTTGGCATATTTATTATTCAAAAGTATCATATAGTAGCTAACTTGTGTTAGGCTTAGGTGACACATATATGTGACAGAATGTGCATAAATTACTACACAAATTATTTATGATTTCAACATTTGGGTGCCCAAAGTAAACTTATTAAGGTGTTCCTTTTTAATACTTCGTACTTCCATTGAATGTATATTTGTGTACTATTCTCTTAAATAAGCGACCTAGATATTTTCTAACAAAATGATATAGTTATTGACTATGATCTTCATTTCTTAAAATTTTTCTCACCTCCATCAGTTTATCAATATTTCATACAATTTCATATCACTTCCTAAATATGCTGTATACTGCTTCCAACACCCTTCCGGCTTCCCAAATCCACTAAATATTTGAAATGACCACTCCCTTTGTTTCCTGCTTTTAGTTCCCTCTAGCACCTATGATTTGGTGACCATATTCTAAACTATCAACATCAACGCTGGAGCTACCTCATCATAACAGATATAAAGTGACCAGGTTTTCCTATGTTTTGTGAACAGTGGTTCTCTATACATTTTTTGTATCCTTGGCCAAATTGACAGCCTAGCCAATATGCTGCTTTGGCCAAACATCTGGTTATGCACATGTACATTTGTTTCAAACCTTTACTCGGAGTCCAACTTTTTTGTTTTGTTTTATCTTTTTTTTTTCTCATTTCTGTATCATTCTCTTTCTTATTGCTTTTTGTGCCATATTTTGTGAGGCATCTGCATTGAAAAAATTTTCTTTAATTTTTTATTCTCATATGGAGTTCACTGTAGTAATATTCTGTCTTGGATTTGTATTTATCTACATGTATATTCTTGAAGTTTAGTAATGTTGATTATCATGTCATTCTTCTGTCCATGGTAGTCTTGATACCAACAATGATCAAGAAAGAGTTGGCACCTTTAGTCAGAAAAGCTGCATTGCTTGTGGAAGGGCTTCATGCTGTTGATGTTGACATCCCATTAAGCAATACATATCTAGAAGATCAAAAGATCGTACAGATTGTTTTGGGAAGGGAGTTTCACATAAGCTTGTCTAGAACTGTTCCTATTCGTGTGCATCAGATTGATTCAATTGTGGCAATGCTTCGACAGAAGTTTCACGACCAAAAGAGGTATGATCACTTTTTAAATAAATGTTATAGTTCCATGTGATTTCATGAATTACAAAGCTTGATAAAGTGAAACATTTAGTTGTACTAAACTAATTGCTTCTGTTGTCTAGGCAGATATTGGATAGAATTCAACAAATGGGAGGTGTTTGTTAATGATGACCAGACCCGATCTTTTCTGTCAATGGAAGTAAAGGCTGCAGGATTAAGTGAGGTATATGATTGTTGCAACTTGCAACATCTCTTGATTGTGATTTGTTCTTGTTTGCCTCGTCTTGGAATGACATCAATAGTTTTTATTCAATTCTTCATTACTTTAATGCCCTTACTGAATGAAGTGTTTCATTTGTACTTGGTAGTTTATTAATAGTTTGTATTATTATGCTTAGTATGACTTGAGTTGTGCTTTTCGTATGGATGTTAATGAAGTTACCGTAATATTGCTAGAACTTGTGATCAAGTTGGCTGAAAGTTATTCTAGCAGTCTGAATGCCAGATATTTGCTTTTGGTGTATTAAATCAAATAAGCCACCCTTTGAGTGTTTGTAATTTTTTCTGTGCAACGTACTACATGTGAAAGATTTGTTAAGTTTCCTTTGGGCATCAATTTGTTAATGTGGAGCAATATTTTGTGGTATTTGCAGGCTATAGTGCCTTTGATTTTTCTTTGTTCTTTTGTTTTTTAAAACTGCAAAGTTTGTCAGTGTTTATTTAATGGTAAGTTGGTGGCAGATGACTGCTGCCAAAGATCCTGCCTTCTTTAAGAAGCTGGCACTTAGAGGAAAAACTCCTTAAGCTGAAAGATGCCAAGACTACCCTCTATTGTGTCTTTGCTCTTTATCCCCTCCTTTGGTCAGTCTTGTGGATTTATCTGTCTTGTGCTCTAGTACCTTTTTCTCCTGAGCCTTGTTTTCAATATCCTTGAAAAGGACTATATTTGTTATCTCATTGTACAAAGCAAAACCTACCCATTCAGGCCTTATCTTGGGGCATTTTTATTTTATTTTATGAAGAGGAGCATAAAAAACAATTAAAAAAAATGTCAAAAAAGTGCATTAAGAACAAAAAGAGAGGCATTATTGAAAAAAAATGCGAGAAAGCTATAAAAAATTTCAATGCTTCCTCTACAATCGAATATGTGAAGTAAGAGATGCCCAGGATCCCTTTACCTTGGTTGTGTCTTTGAGCCTCACGTCCAAAAATATCATGTCCAACCTTCATTGGTACCCCTTTCAAACCTCATGATACCCAAAGTTGAAAGAAAAAAAATAGTCATTACCATTTCATCCCTTGCCATCATACTTAATTTTTTTTTGAAATGTTTGAAAATGTTCCAATACTTTTGATTTCTAGATTAGTTCCATCGGGCGTAGAAACACAAGAGTTATAAAAAGATTTTGTGCATTCGGATAAGAGGGATTCTGAAGGAGTTATGTGAAAAGATACTCAGTCAAGAATTCAAGAAAGCGTACTTGGAAGAGTGGAAGTTGACACAACGGCACTGGAAGCATATGTGGAGGAGTTCTTAAGGAGTCGTTGAAATGCTTCCGTTAGATATTGAATGGAATCCTTAAGTTCTCCTTTCGTGGTACCTTCCCCACTTTTTTTAGGTGGTGTTTCTTCAATGGTTTCTACCTTTCTTTTGGGCTTGAGACAATCCGGTCTAATGTGTCCCACCTCTTGGCAAAAGTGACAATTAACTCCTCTTCTTCCTCCTCCATGGTTATATGTTCCTCTATTGTTATTTTTTCAACATTGAGGAGGTTTATAAGCTTTGACATTGTTACTGAGTCTTGACACGACCAAAACCTCCTCACTTCCCTTAGTCATGCCAAGTCGGGTCTCGGCTTGGTATATCTCTCCAAGTGTATAATCAAGTTTTGTAGTTTCGGTCCTATGCAAGATATTTGACCTAACTTGATTAAACTTGTGTCTTAACTCGAATAGGAAGGAAAACAAATGTTCCTCTGCAAGTTGCTTTTGCCTCATTTCAATAGCGAGACATTCCCAATTAGGCTCAAGCAACACTAATTTATCCCAAACAGGTGAGAGAGTACCATAGTGAGAAAAATTCAAACTTCACTTGCCTTTTTGAATTTGACTATGCTAGCCGCAATCTTGAGTTTCATGCTATTAAGGAACCAAGAAAGAATTTGACCATTTTCGGCTTCTCAATCTTCCACCTTGATGGAATGTTCTTTGAGTGCACTCTCTCTCTCTTCATCATTGAGAATCTTCACTTGGTCACCATCCTTTTTGGTGAGTATGAGTTGTGGTTCACATGTGGTACCCACTCACATACCCCCATAATTTCTTTCCCTTAATGTGGTGCTCCATAGCGGTGTGGCCCACATCAAATTAGTTGGAGTCGTTTAGCTTGAAGGCAATGACCGTCATGAATTCTTTTTCTCTCATTTGGATCGAGAAAGACAATGCTTGTGAAGGATCCTTCCTTTGCAATCACGAACTTTTGGAGAAGCTTTACACAATTCCAAGAACCTTTAGCTTCGATACCATGTAATGAAACAAGCGAAAATACAAAAGAGATCTCAATAAGGATCAACACAAATACAAAAGGAGTGCACAAACACTAATTCACCAAGAGATAATACAAAGTGGGAATAATCTCAAGAGCATAACACATGCAAGCAATAGCCACTATGGACACACACGACACAACACAACACAACACAACACAACACATAAAAATATATAATTTCACTAATGAAAATCCTTAGAAAAATATTAAAGATACAAGGGGTTTCAACCCCTATTTATAATACAAAAGAAAGGGAAGGGGGCAACCCAACTAGACATTGGGCTAGGCCCCCAACCGTCATATTTATGACCCTTGGGAGCAGCCCAACATCTATTTGGGCTGCCCCAACAGCCATATGGTACAAACAAAAGAAAGAAAAGAAAAAGAAAATAAAATACAAGCCTTTAATAGGGTATTTCAGTTTACATAGAACAGAAAATAAGAATATATATATATATATATATATTGACGTATAATTTAACACCAATTGCTCACATTCAGACTGTCTTTGTTACGTTCCTCTCTCTCTGTCTGTACCTCACCCCTCACCCGAAGCTGCCCTATCCTCCCCGTGACACTCCCCATCCCATGCCCTCCCCCTCCCCTATTGCATTCTCCACACTGGCAAAAAAATTGGCTGCAGATATTGGCCTGGCCAAGTGCTGGATGGTTCCCTCCCTCCCCTTGCTGAGAGAAAAATACAATTCAAGCAAAAATGAAGCTTGATATGGCATGATTTTTTACTTTTCAGTGTATTTTTTTTTCATCTTGTATATTGAAGCCTAGAAAATCAATACCCTTTTTTGGTGCATTATACATGAACTGGATTCTTTCAAAGAAATTAGATTCTATTGATTGAAACCTTGGACCAAATGGAAACACATATGGAAGGAAAGATGCCTAAAGTGCCTTGCTTGGATGGCGTTCTCATGGTTATGACATTGAAAGAAGTTAATTGCTCCTAAACTGTGAAACATTGGTTTACGCAAAGCTTTGTGCCTCACCGAGTTGATTTAATTTTTTTTGATGCTTTAGCAATATGTCTGTAATAACCACAATGTTTACATTTAAAGTTTTTAGTATTTTAGGCATAAAATGGGCAAATCTGGGCACAGATCCAAGTTTAAGATCCAGAACCCATATTATACGAGATAAACCTATTTAAATATTAGAATATGTAAATAAGAAAATAAATAAAATAAATATATAGGAGGGGTTTCAGATCCAATTATGAACCCATATTTTTTTTTAATAAGACCCGGATCCAACATGTGGTTGGACCCCGAGTGCGGGTCGTGGGTCGGACTCGGACCCGGCCCACACACTGTAAAGAAGAAAAAAAAATACAAAGGGGGGGGGGGGGATAAGAGGACCGCCCGATAAAAATGAAGAGGGAGGAAACCCTCTTCCCCGATAAGCCGCAGGTTAGGGTTCTTTTGAACCCTAACATTTTTGAGAATGGGGAAGGGGGAAGCCGCAGCCGCCGGGAGGCTATGCTTCCCTTCCTTTTCGGGGGGCCATCCACCTACAAAGGGAGGACCTCGAACCCTTCCTTCTCTCTCTCGCTGTCCCATTCTCTCTCTCACTCTCTTCTACCTCTCTAAACCTCGAATCACCCTCCGATCTCGGGCTGCAGCTCGAGGCCTTGCAGTGAAGAGCCGACCTCGCCGGTGGTGGTGCTGTCCAGGCCGACCGACCCCTCTCGTGGATGCCGCAACACCCTCGCCGGATAATGGTAGGTTTTCTGTGATTGTTTTCTTTTCAGGTTAATCATGGGTTGGTGGAGTGTGGGTTGTCTACAACCCAAATCGATAGGGTTTGTTTAGGATTGTTATCGTAAAGGGGGTTATTGGTTTCACATTTCTGTAAAAAGGGAATTTCAATTTCGGCTACGGTGAAAATTCAAATAAGTGATGGGGTATTCGTGTAATAAAACGAGGGGCTTTGAATGTTGATGGAATTTTGCTGAGTTCGGTTATGGGCTTCTCGAATCCCTAATAACCTATGAATTTTCTGGGTTGTTCAAGGGACAACCTTCGATTCCTGCCGACTGGGGCATTGTTGGGTACACTGTTGGTACCAAAACAATATGACAACCTGAGTGTGTGTCGGATATATGAAATTCTATTAATTAGTGGGTGTGATTCCATATTAAATTGATAGTGTTGAATCGTCGTTATTGTTTTGTTTAGTTGACTGTTACCCTATCTGGATATGGACGATTGGTATGCCTGTTAACAGTTTAGGATTTGATAGGTTGATAGGGTTTGCCTACGTGACTAAAAGTATCATAGGTAGCCTGTTGCCAACGCTGCTTTCATATCACTTGACAATTACTAAAAATTCGGATTACCTGTGATTTCACTGTCTGTGAGCAAATCTGGTTATCTATTGATGACTGTTATCAGACCTGGATACATGTTAATCTCATATATCAGACTCTGCTTATCTTTTAAGATAATTCTGGTTTTGCTTACACCTTATGCTAACATACTCTATCTTCCAATCCATAAAGATTAAGGTAGGGTTTCACAAGTTACTATTAAGGATTGTTTAGCACCACCATTAAGGTTTCTAATTTGTGAATAACTTGTGGTATAAATACAATTATTATAACTGAATATAGTATACAGATTCTCACACACATAGATCCGTATTTAACTAGGTCACACACAACTTACACAATTAAATACGGGACTAACTCTAGTATGGGGATTAGGTGCTGCTTGGTTCTTCGTGCACTCTGTTATCAACTGAAGGGTTGTAGTTTCGACTTCATAAGGATCTGATATTTGAATGCAAAATACTTGAAATCTCACGAATCAGTTCTGTGCATATTTTTGAAGATCTCATGAATTGTTTTTTTTCTTTATTATATGAAATGTTGAGGTGAGGCATGCCTAGGACCTGTGCACATTAATTTGGTTAACTTATGTTAGGTGGATATTGCAATATGTTGTTCAATAGGCTGTAGCATATGAAGAGTAGCCTTAACTGAGCAGCTTATTATTTTGAAGAAAACTACTTGTAATGGATACCTATACATTGTTTGCTTTACCCCAATTTTATGCTCATGGCAAATTTGCAAGCTGAATTGTGATAACCAACAGGCCCAATTACTGTAGCTGGACTGTGACCTAATCAATCCAAAACCCCTTGTACCTGTTGGAGGAAAATGTTAAGACTTAATTCTTGCACATGTTGGATTCAAAATTGATAGGCCTAGATAGGCTAGGTGAGTTGTTTCAGCAGTACTCCATTAGCTGTTGTGTATATGTACCATGCTCTATCATCTAAAAGGGACTATACCCATTATATTGGAACATAACACAAAATGGATTGGATGAACTATAACTAGTGTCATTTGGGAAACCCAGTCTAATGGGCAATATGGGTTGAATACCTGGTACGGGTACTAGACTATTAGCTTGTATGATATGACAATAAAACTGATGAAAAACTTAATATTAAAGATTGTGCGCCCGACTGGTTTAAAGGTACCGGGGCCTGGGTGCTTGACTGTTTAAGGTACCGAAACATTATGAATAATGATCAAAACACTGGTAAGAAACTTAAATCTAATTTTTGTGCTTGACTGGTTTAAAGGCACCGGAGCACTTTGAGTGGGTTTAAGCAATCAATATGGAAAAAGGGTTTGGATGGTTTATTCACCTTGGTAAATAAACTAAGGATGGGAATTCTACTACCGTGGTAGTAGAAAGAAGTTGGGGAAATGCCCTGTACTTCGGGAAATAAATTTAAATAAAAAGAGTAACCCACTCAGTTTCAGGCTTACCTTGGAGAGGGTAGGTGGTACAAAACTCTGGGGACATGTGTTTAGTTTCGAGCGTAAAGCGACTCGTTGGTCCCAGTCCTCAGAGTCGGGGGACCCGAACTACCAAATGTGTCCTAGGTGGTAGTTCTATGTTCTTCTGCAGAAGTTAGGGATGCATCATGTTTTGGTTTTGGCCTTTGTGAGTTTCTCTCGGTCACTGGCCGCTCTCTTGGGATTTCAGTCTCAGTTAGAATGTTCGGGTTAATAAAATACCCTTGAATAATATACCCCCAAACGTTTTCTTCTGAGATGGTTGCCTTGGCCCGCGTGTACCCGTGGGATAAGAAACGATAAACATCAGCTAGAACAATTAGGTATCACTGTGTTGGAGTTATTAAAGAGACATTTGCATATTCTTTCAACATGCTTTATATTCGGTGCTTATGATGAAACAACATCCTAAACTGTGCATATATTAGTTAATTGAATTCATATTATGGATGTTATATAGATGTTATTCATGTTAGTGTAAGTTCTGCCTTAATTGCTTAATACCTTACTTGCTTAATTGGTGAAGTTGCATAAAATGCTTTTTGTGCTTAAGTATAACTGTTACATAATTTACCTTTTTATTTAGATATAGGTCTGTTATTGCTGTTGCATCGAATTACTTATGTGTTTATATTTAGACTGAAATTCAACCACGACACCCACATCACACACCTGACACATGATCTACTTGCAAGAATAATTACAGTTTCTCTACTTAGACGTGGTAGTCTAATTCCTATAATTTTTATCATTTTCAGGCACAGAGTAGTTCCACGAGCGAAGCGGGATGAGGCACTGACCAAAACTTGATCTATTTGTTCCCTGGCGATCCTACTTTCTTTCGGATTGAAAATTTTAGTTTGAGACTCATAATGTGACACTCTGATATTGGATTCTATTATTATTGAAATCAAAATAAATGGTGTGGTTTGCTTTTACTTTACTGTATCGTTCTGAAATGCTTAACCCTGTAATCATTTGTTGTTTCCGCTTTAAAGAAAAAAAAAATCTGGGTTTAAATTTCGGGGCGTTACAATTATGGTATTAGAGCCTGGGAACAATAAATCAAAGTTCACGGTCATGCCACATCCTGAGATCGCTCTGTGAGTATATTTTTATTTATTTTCCTTTAGTAGTCATGATAATTACATTGTTTCTCCTATATAAGTATAAATATATACATGTAATGATTTTTGAAACACTATAATACAAAGATAGTAAAACTGTGTGTATTGAAATGGTTATTAGATGTATCGTCGATCCCAAGCTAGTTCGAGCACGGCAAACGAATGGCAGGACCAAAGGGGCTTCGTGATGGAAACTCTCGGTAACCTGGCTCAGACAATGGACACCCAAATGCGCCACCAGGCGGAGTTAGCCGCAGCCATAAGTGAAAGGCATAACACTAGCACAATCACCTATGAGAAGTTCTTGAAGTTGAACCCGCCTACTTTCTCAGGCAAGGCTGATCCTGAACTAGCCGAGAGTTGGATTGCAGAGACAGAACAAGCTTTTCGGGTTCTGTCTGTTCCCGATGATAAGCAAACAGACTTCGGCACTTATCGCTTGACGGAAGATGCACAGAAGTGGTGGGACACCACCCGAACCATCCACTTTGCTGGAGTGGATACTATTCCATGGGAAGATTTCAAACGAACATTTTTAGAGACATATTTCCCCCAGTACGCTCGTGATCAGAAGCATCAGGAATTCTTGGAGCTTACTCAAGGAAATATGAATTTGGTGGAATACACTACCAAATTTCGGACCTTGGAGCATTATTGCCCAAATTTGTTCGCGAATGATAAAGCCAGAGCAACTAGGTATGTCCGCGGACTCAAGGACGGATTACGACCACGAGTGATGATTAATCTACCGTCCACCCTCGCACAAGCCATTGAAGTGGCTACTATGCTGAACGAGGAATGAGAGCGATCAAGGAAGAGTCAAAAGGACACACCGGGGAAGCGGGTAGCCGGTCCGCCTCAGCACCACGGTGGTAAGAAGTACCAGCCACCTTACAAGAAGCAGAAGTACAATGGTGGAAATCGTCCTCCGCAGCAACAAGGACAAAATCGGGTGTGCCAGAAGTGCAACCGGTCCCACTACGGACAACCTTGCCCCAGAGACACCGGAGCATGTCTCTACTGTGGAAAGATGGGTCATTATGCCTGTCAGTGCCACAAGAAGATGGCGGATATGCAGAAACGTAATGCCGGAGGAGGGCAGCAACATCAACCATCTCAGCCGCAGCAAACACCACAGCAAAATGCACAGAAGAGGGTGCCTGGACGAGTATATGCCACCACTGTGGAGGAGTTGGAGAAAGGAAATCTGGTACAAGGTACGGTATTTGTCAATGGCTGTGCTGCACTTGTTCTATTTGACTGTGGTGCTACACATTCGTTCATATCCGTAGAGTTTGCAAAATTACTTGGTGCACATACTGAATCTCTGAAACATGAATTATATGTGTACAATCCGATAGGATATAATTCGATCTGTGTAAACTACATCCCTGATGTCATAATTGTACTTGAAGGGCCGAGCTTACCTGCTGACCTTATCTTGCTCGATATGACTGAATATGATGTCATATTGGGGATGGATTGGTTATATGAACATTATGCCAATGTTCTCTGTCGCCAAGGGAAAGTGGTTTTGTCCCGACCAGGATTGCCAAAGGTTGAGTTTCGTCTCTCTAGACCTGCAGTGAAGGGTCAAATTGTATCGGTATTAAAGGTTCAGAAGTATATGCGACAGGGGTGCCGAGCATTCCTAGTAAATGTATTCTCCTGTGGGTCGAAGGTCACACCATTAGAAGAGCTTGAAGTAGTTCGTGAATTTCCGGAAGTGTTTCCGGATGAGTTGCCTGGACTACCTCCACCGCGTGAGGTGGATTTTCATATCGAGTTAGTGCCTGGGACGGCACCGATCTCGAAAGCGCCTTATCGTATGGCCCCAGTAGAGTTGGAGGAGCTGAAGAAACAACTCCAAGAGTTGATGGAGCAAGGTTTCATTAGACCGAGCGTGTCACCATGGGGAGCACCAATTCTTTTTGTAAAGAAGAAAGATGGTTCTATGAGGCTGTGTATAGACTATCGGATGTTGAATCAAGCAACAGTAAAAAATAAGTATCCCCTACCTCGCATTGAAGACTTGTTCGACCAATTGCAAAAGGCTAAGGTGTTTTCAAAAATCGATCTTAGATCTGGGTAGCACCAACTTCGGATCAAGGACGAGGATATTCCCAAGACAGCCTTTAGAACAAGGTACGGTCACTACGAGTTCGTAGTTATGCCATTCGGACTGACAAATGCTCCCGCCGCATTCATGGATTTGATGAATAGGGTATTCAGAGCGTACTTGGATACTTTTGTGATTGTTTTTATTGATGATATACTTATATACTCTGAAAGTATAGAACAACATCGTGAACATTTGAGGATCGTATTGGGGACTCTCAAGGAACACCAGTTGTTCGTCAAATTCTCCAAGTGCGAATTCTGGCTCGAGAAGGTCATGTTCTTGGGTCATGTCATATCGCGAGATGGAGTCGCTATGGACCTGGCTAAGGTTGAAGCTGTATTAAATTGGGGTCAACCGAAGAATATCAGTGATATCAGGAGTTTTCTAGGATTAGCAGGCTATTATAGAAGATTCATTCAGGACTTTTCACGGATTGCCATGCCCATGACCAAGCTTCTGAGGAAAGGAATTAAGTTCGAATGGACGGATAAGTGTGAGGAGAGTTTCCAAATCTTAAAGAAGAAGCTTACCACCGCACCAGTGTTGACTTTACCTTCAGGTCATGGTGGTTTTGTGGTTTACTCAGACGCATCCGGTACTGGGTTCTGATGTGTTTTAATGCAAAATGGTAAGGTGATAGCATATGCCTCTCGCCAATTAAAGATCCACGAACGAAACTATCCAACTCATGATCTCGAATTGGCAGCCGTGGTGTTCGCTTTGAAAATATGACGACATTACCTGTATGGGGAACAATTCGAGGTATTTACTGATCACAAAAGTCTCAAGTATCTGTTTTCCCAGAAAGAGTTGAACATGCGACAACGACGATGGTTGGAGTTTATAAATGATTACGATTTTTCCATTTCCTATCACCCAGGAAAGGCAAATGTAGTAGCTGACTCTCTCAGCCGCAAAGCTGGTTACAGTTTGTCTAGTCTTTTGACAAAAGGGTGGAATTTGGTGGAAGAATTCATTGATTGGAAACCGTTCTCAGATATCGTGGGAAGTATCAAGTTATCTAATTTATCTGCCCATCCGGAGATCCTCACAAAGATTGTTGAAGGTCAGAAAGAGGATCCCCAATATGAGAAATTGAAGTCACTAGCCCAACAAGAGAATTCACATTTCTCACTCAAGGAAGATGGCAGTATCTGGATGAAAAAGCGACTTTGGGTCCCTAGTGATCTCAAGTTGAAAGAAGAACTATTGGGTGAAGCACATAGGTCCAAGTACACCATACACCCAGGAGGCACGAAAATGTTTAAAGATTTACAATAAGGGTATTGGTGGAATGGAATGAAGCGTGAGGTCGCAAGTTATGTCTCGAAGTGTTTGACTTGTCAGCAAGTCAAGGTGGAACATCAGAAGCTTGGTGGAATGATGCAGCAAATGGAGATTCCACAGTGGAAATGGGAAGAAATCACCATGGACTTCGTGGTGGGTTTGCCGAAAACACGGAAACAACATGACGCGATATGGGTAATAGTGGATCGACTGACTAAATCGGCTCACTTTCTACCCATACGAATAAATCAATCCCTCGAGAGCTTAGCAGACTTATACATCAGAGAGGTTGTTCGACTTCATGGAGTACCAGTTTCTATTATATCAGATCGAGATCCTCGATTTACTTCTCGGTTTTGGGGTCAGTTGCAACAGGCCTTAGGTACGAAACTGAAGCTGAGTACTGCTTTTCATCCTCCGACTGACGGACAATCAGAGAGGACTATCCAGACATTAGAAGATATGCTGCGAGCATGTATGCTGGATTGGAAAGGTAAGTGGGATAAGCATGTTATTTTAGCCGAATATGCTTACAATAATAGTTACCATGCGAGTATCGGCATGGCTTCTTTCGAAGCTCTGTACGGAAGACCCTGTAGATCGCCTGTGTATTGGGACAAAATTGGAGAACGTTCGATAGAATCACCAATCGTGTTACAACATTACACCCAACAGATCAAGATGATAAGAGATAGACTGCTCACAACCCAGAGTCGACAAAAGAGTTATGCAGATCAAAGGCGCAGGGAGCTCAATTTTGATGTGGGGGATCGGGTCTTTGTGAAAGTATCACCCACTAAAAGTGTGTTTCGTTTTGGTAAGAAAGGAAAATTGAGTCCTAGATATGTCGGACCTTTTGAGATTTTTGGAACGGATTGGAGAAACGGCCTATCGTATAGCCCTACCTCCTCAGTATGCTCAGATACATAACGTATTCCATGTATCTATGTTAAGAAAATATCTTCAAGATCCGTCGCACGTCATCCAATATGAGGACGTAGATATAAGGGAAGACCTGACAATGGAAGAAAAACCAGTGGAGATATTGGAACGAAGCGAGCGAGTCTTGAGATCAAAGACCATTCCTCTCGTCAAGGTGAGATGGCAACACCATGGCATTGACGAAAGCACGTGGGAACCAGAGACAAATATGCGGGAGAAGTACCCCAACCTTTTCGAGTGAGCAACCACAGGTAAATTTCGAGGACGAAATTTCTTTTAGGGGGAAAGGATGTAATAACCGCAATGTTTACATTTAAAGTTTTTAGTATTTTAGGCATAAAATGGGCGAATCTGGGCACAGATCCAAGTTTAAGATCCAGAACCCATATTATACGAGATAAACCTATTTAAATATTAAAATATATAAATACGAAAATAAATAAAATAAATATATAGGAGGGGTTTCAGATCCAATTATGAACCCATATTTTTTCTTTAAATAAGACCCGGATCCAACATGTGGTTGGACCCCGAGTGCGTGTCGTGGGTCGGACTCGGACCCGGCCCACACACTGTAAAGAAGAAAAAAAAATACAAAGGGGGGGGGGGGGGCGATAAGAGGACCGCCCGATAAAAATGAAGAGGGAGGAAACCCTCTTCCCCGATAAGCCGCAGGTTAGGGTTCTTTTGAACCCTAACATTTTTGAGAATGGGGAAGGGGGAAGCCGCAACCGCCGGGAGGCTATGCTTCCCTTCCTTTTCGGGGGGCCATCCACCTACAAAGGGAGGACCCCGAACCCTTCCTTCTCTCTCTCGCTGTCCCATTCTCTCTCTCACTATCTTCTGCCTCTCTAAACCTCGAATCACCCTCCGATCTCGGGCTGCAGCTCGAGGCCTTGCAGTGAAGAGCCGACCTCGCAGGTGGTGGTGCTGTCCAGGCCGACCGACCCCACACGTGGATGCCGCAACACCCTCGCCGGATAATGGTAGGTTTTCTGTGATTGTTTTCTTTTCAGGTTAATCATGGGTTGGTGGAGTGTGGGTTGTCTACAACCCAAATCGATAGGGTTTGTTTAGGATTGTTATCGTAAAGGGGGTTATTGGTTTCACATTTCTGTAAAAAGGGAATTTCAATTTCGGCTACGGTGAAAATCCAAATAAGTGATGGGGTATTCGTGTAATAAAACGAGGGGCTTTGAATGTTGATGGAATTTTGCTGAGTTCGGTTATGGGCTTCTCGAATCCCTAATAACCTATGAATTTTCTGGGTTGTTCAAGGGACAGCCTTCGATTCCTGCCGACTGGGGCATTGTTGGGTACACTGTTGGTACCAGAACAATATGACAACCTGAGTGTGTGTCGGATATATGAAATTCTATTAATTAGTGGGTGTGATTCCATATTAAATTGATAGTGCTGAATCGTCGTTTTTGTTTTGTTTGTTGGTTTTGTTTAGTTGACTGTTACCCTATCTGGATATGGACAATTGGTATGCCTGTTAACAGTTTAGGATTTGATAGGTTGATACGGTTTGCCTATGTGACTAAAAGTATCATAGGTAGCCTGTTGCCAACGCTGCTTTCATATCACTTGACAATTACTAAAAAATCGGATTACCTGTGATTTCACTGTCTGTGATCAAATCTGGTTATCTGTTGATGACTGTTATCAGACCTGGATACATGTTAATCTCATATATCAGACTCTGCTTATCTTTTAAGATAATTCTGGTTTTGCTTACACCTTATGCTAACATACTCTATCTTCCAATCCATAAAGATTAAGGTAGGGTTTCACAGGTTACTATTAAGGATTGTTTAGCACCACCATTAAGGTTTCTAATTTGTGAATAACTTGTGGTATAAATACAATTATTATAACTGAATATAGTATACAGATTCTCACACACATAGATCCGTATTTAACTAGGTCACACACAACTTACACAATTAAATACGGGACTAACTCTAGTATGGGGATTAGGTGCTGCTTGGTTCTTCGTGCACTCTGTTATCAACTGAAGGGTTGTAGTTTCGACTTCATAAGGATCTGATATTTGAATGCAAAATACTTGAAATCTCACGAATCAGTTCTGTGCATATTTTTGAAGATCTCATGAATTGTTTTTTTTCTTTATTATATGAAATGTTGAGGTGAGGCATGCCTAGGACCTGTGCACATTAATTTGGTTAACTTATGTTAGGTGGATATTGCAATATGTTGTTGTTCAATAGGCTGTAGCATATGAAGAGTAGCCTTAACTGAGCAGCTTATTATTTTGAAGAAAACTACTTGTAATGGATACCTATACATTGTTTGCTTTACCCCAATTTTATGCTCATGGCAAATTTGGAAGCTGAATTGTGATAACCAACAGGCCCAATTACTGTAGCTGGACTGTGACCTAATCAATCCAAAACCCCTTGTACCTGTTGGAGGAAAATGTTAAGACTTAATTCTTGCACATGTTGGATTCAAAATTGATAGGCCTAGATAGGCTGGGTGAGTTGTTTCAGCAGTACTCCATTAGTTGTTGTGTATATGTACCATGCTCAATCATCTAAAAGGGACTATACCCATTATATTGGAACATAACACAAAATGGATTGGATGAACTATAACTAGTGTCATTTGGGAAACCCAGTCTAATGGGCAATACCGGGTTGAATACCCGGTACGGGTAATAGACTATTAGCTTGTATGCTATGGCAATAAAACTGATGAAAAACTTAATTTTAAAGGTTATGCGCCCGACTGGTTTAAAGGTACCGGGGCCTTGGTGCTTGACGGTTTAAGGTACCGAAACATTATGAATAATGATCAAAACACTGATAAGAAACTTAAATCTAATTTCTGTGCTTGACTGGTTTAAAGGCACCAGAGCACTTTAAGTGGGTTTAAGCAATCAATATGGAAAAAGGGTTTGGATGATTTATTCACCTTGGTAAATAAACTAAGGATGGGAATTCTACTGCCGTGGTAGTAGAAGGAAGTTGGGGAAATGCCCTATACTTCGGGAAATAAATTTAAATAAAAAGAGTAACTCACTCAGTTTCAGGCTTACCTTGGAGAGGGTAGGTGGTACAAAACTCTGGGGACATGTGTTTAGTTTCGAGCGTAAAGCGACTCGTTGGTCCCAGTCCTCAGAGTCGGGGGACCCGGACTACCAAATGTGTCCTAGGTGGTAGTTCTATGTTCTTCTGCAGAAGTTAGGGATGCATCATGTTTTGGTTTTGGCCTTTGGGAGTTTCTCTCGGTCACTGGCCGCTCTCTTGGGATTTCAGTCTCAGTTAGAATGTTCGGGTTAATAAAATACCCTTGAATAATATACCCCCGAATGTTTTCTTCTGAGATGGTTGCCTTGGCCCGCGTATACTCGTGGGATAAGAAAAGATAAACATCAGCTAGAACAATTAGGTATCATTGTGTTGGAGTTATTAAAGAGACATTTGCATATTCTTTCAACATGCTTTATATTCGGTGCTTATGATGAAACAACATCCTAAACTGTGCATATATTAGTTAATTGAATTCATATTATGGATGTTATATAGATGTTATTCATGTTAGTGTAAGTTCTGCCTTAATTGCTTAATACCTTACTTGCTTAATTGGTGAAGTTGCATAAAATGTTTTTTGTGCTTAAGTATAACTGTTACATAATTTACCTTTTTATTTAGATATAGGTCTGTTATTGCTGTTGCATCGAATTACTTATGTGTTTATATTTAGACTGAAATTCAACCACGACACCCACATCACACACCTGACACATGATCTACTTGCAAGAATAATTACAGTTTCTCTACTTAGACGTGGTAGTCTAATTCCTATAATTTTTATCATTTTCAGGCACAGAGTAGTTCCACGAGCGAAGCGGGATGAGGCGTTGACCAAGACTTGATCTATTTGTTCCCTGGCGATCCTACTTTCTTTCGGATTGGAAATTTTAGTTTGAGACTTATAATGTGACACTCTGATATTGGATTCTATTATTATTGAAATCAAAATAAATGGTGTGGTTTGCTTTTACTTTACTGTATCGTTTTGAAATGCTTAACCCTGTAATCATTTGTTGTTTCCGCTTTAAAGAAAAAAAAATTGGGTTTAAATTTCGGGGCGTTACAATGTCCATCAGAAGCAGTCTATTTTTCTAGGTGAATATGCAGCCTATAAGTCCCCAAATCAGAAAATTCATGTACATCTTCATTCTCAAACAGTTGATGAGACCCCTTACAGGGGGTAATGATTGTAGAATGTATGCTTCCCTGCCTTTTTAGTGAAATGTGTAAGTTCCAGACCATTTATCTCCCAGACCGTTCCAGACACCTTTAAAAAACATATCTACATGTGTTTTGATCTAAATGTGTAGGTGTAATCTCTATTCTTTTTTTAGTATAAAACATGTATTGGTTTAAATATTCTTCATGTTTAGACGTGTTTTTAGCTGAAACAAAAAAATCAACAGTTATATTACACCAAAAAATTGATTAACTAAAAATCGAGAATTCTTGTTAAATCGATTCAATCCAAAGCATGGTTCTTAGTGAATAAGCATTGATAAACACATCTACAGGATTGGATTAAGCATTAAACACATGAAAGTATGTTTTTTAAAGGGGTCTGGAATGGTATGGGCAATAAATGGTCTGAAACATACACATTACTCATTTTTGTTTTCATAGTATCAAAATTTATTTACCACTTTATATTATATCTCATGCTTCATTCCTCAATAGATATTAAAGATTAACATGTTTGGAGATCTAGGATTATGTGGTTCATATCTTATGAATTATAACTCACTTGCAATCTACTCTTTTTTGTGTATGTTGTTTGGCATCCATATGCATGTCTATGCATGTGCAGTTTCCTTTTTCATGTGGAAGTGATATGATCATCTGTCCTTTCAGATAACCAGGCAGATTAAAATTGTCAATGATGTATATAGATTGCATAATCTCCAAGAATTTTATGAGGTGAGACTCCTTATGTCAATTTGTTCTTATATGAAATCGCTTAGTGATTGAATTGTAATGCTGCATCTTTGTTAAAATGATCAGTGATTGTCAAAGTTCTCTTTTGCTGAGACGTTATCTAGGTTAGGTTGATAATGATCAAGCATCATATGATTCATCACTCTGTAGTGTCGATACATGTCGACACAGGTAAAGGTATCAGACATGCCATTTTGTGTCCTATATTTTCAGTATATAAACTGAATATTATATATTATATTTTTAGTATATAATATATAATTTCAGTATATAATATATTATATTCAGTTTATTTTGAATTTATTATATATATATCCCCGTACCCACATTTTTTGGAATTGCCGTGTCGTACCCTCCATACCCATACCCGCACCTCCACCCGTACCCAGGTAACATAGCCCTCAATAATCCAGATTCCAGTTTAGAATGAATAAAAGAAAAGAATACCAGATGCAGGAGACAGCCCCAATTTGATTCGTGAGTGAGAACAGCCACCTATAATGTGTATTTATATTAACCCCTTATTAGGGTTTCTGAAAAATGGATATATATATTTGATCAGAATTACAATAAGACTACCACATGGCATTATTAACAAGTGCCACCGGCCATATGTTAAACATATTTACATTTCTGTTACTTGATGGTGTCAGCAATTAAAATGACTTTATTACATAACTGCCACTACCCTTATGCTAATACTCACCCTCCAGTTGTACGTCCAAGATCATCATACCCAGCTTGTTCTTCCAATAACTGAATCTGTTCTTGAAAGACTATACAACACTTGTAATTCTCTCTTAGTAAGATTTAGAGGTGATTTGAATATGCTAAACAAGATTGAGAGAGGAAGAGGTGGAAGAATGCAGAAGATAGAGTTTAGGGTACTAAGAATAAGACTTAGTTGCCAGCTTCCATTCATTTTCTTTAGTTCTTTACTTTTTGAGGACTTTTTATGGGTAAATACCCTTGCAACATTCTATACATCAGTCAACCAAACTAGCCAGGTCATTCTCGTGGTCAAACCTGGTTAAACTGATTGAACTTAAATGGCCTTCGTCAAGTTTGTGATAATATATCAATCATCCACATTTTACTTACAAGCAGTGGCGTAGCTAGTATTCATGTAAGGGGGGGGGGGGGGGCGCAAACAGGGGTGTAGAAAAAAAAAATTTGGGGTTCGGGGGCAGCGCCCCCCCAAATTTTTTTTTGAGATAAAATAAAAAATGGCTACAATCATTAATAAAAATCTATTTCATATGGACGAATCAAACTATTTGCTGCAGTCAGGGCTGGGCTACAAAAATGGATAAAAATCTATTTCATATGGAATCAGGGCTGGGCTAGGACTGGGCTTTAAAAAAAAAAAAATTAACTGTTTCGGGAGGCAGGACTGCCCCCCCCCCCAGCTACGCCTTTGCTTACAAGCTTGATATGACAAATTCTATTCATGGATTTAGGAAATTTCCTATACTTTTTCAGGAATGAAGTGGCAATCTCTATGTACTTGGTTCATGTAGCATGGGATTTTTGGTGATGTGCATGGCTGATGTTGTTGTCACAGTAGTGAGTCATAGGCAGGTGAGGTTTAACTCCCAAGTCAGTTGGAATATATTTAAGCCACATCCCTCACAAGCTTCAAGTGCCATTGCCTTGCATTCTGATATGACACTTGACCTTAACACAATTTCTTGTTTTTTTGCTTTCTCATTAGACAAAGATACCACCAATAAAGGCACAATAACCGAGATTAGGTCTATGATGTCCAATAATCCAACCAAATTGAGTGTAGATTTCTATACTGCAATGATTGTGAGAATATATGGTACCTCTTCCTGGGTTCTTCTTTAGGTACACTTCTGACACTTTGCATGCTATGAAGTATTAAAGCATTCATGTACGAACTATGGGCACTCATTGCATAGTGACCTTGTAATGTTAAGGGCGATGAGCTTTCCCATAAGCTTTTGATATCTTCCAATGCTTTCAAATAGTTATCTATCACCAAGAAAAAGTTTATGATTTTTTTTATTGGATGTATCTATAGGTTTACACCCATAGGATTTTCGTTTCCTTGTATAAATCGATCACATATTGCCATTAGAATAACGAGAAGACTTTTGATGATCTTAGTGTTAAATTGTAAGTATCAATGTGTATATATATGTATGTATTCTGTGTGTAAATTGAAATACCCATCATGGGTATTTCAGTTATTTCACCGATGTAATAGGTGTCAGTCCTCTAGGGACTGACTTGTCATTTTTTATTTGTTAATTTTCTGTTTTTCTTTTTTCTTTTTTATCCTTTATAGCTGTTGGGCTGGTCCAACCTCAACGTCTATAATTCTAGACATTGGGGCTTGTCCAATGGCTGGTTGGGCCAATCCCCTTGTGTCTTGGAGTGCCTATTTAAAGGCACCCCTCTCTCTTGTATTAAAACAATGTTTTCTTAAGCATTTTATAAATCAGATTTTATTTTTTATCTTTTGTGTTGGCCCTTGGTGGCTATTGTGTGCATATGTTGTGCTATTGAGTTTATTCTCACTTTGTGATTGTATTGTTCTTTGGTAGACTGGTGCTTGTGCACTTTATTTGTATTCTCTTTATGTAATGCCCCAAAATCCTGAACTTTGTAACTTTTTAGAAAAAATTTGAAAGCTTTGTAATCAATCCTTTTTAGAGTTTAAAATGGCAGTTCTGCGGAAAATGGTGTTTGAAATAACAAGTCAACGGACCTTGGGTGCATTACAGGCGAACCTTCTTTTACATAATAGATTTGTATCTCCATATGAGCATTGAAACCACATAGATTTAAAACAAGGTTTTTGATAATTTAAAGTTTATATAAAAGAGAAAATTTTAAAGGAAACCCTTATGCAAAATTATAAAACGTGCTCAAGAACGAAACGTCAGAGAAAGAGTAGGATCTTGATATCATCACGTCATCGCCTACCGTACCGACCTAATCATCAGTTGAACCCCGTAAAATGGGTCAGACTTATAAAAATATGGTAGGTACATAGAGATCAAAATTTAGAACAAGACTAATATATGCGTTGTTCCTTTCGTGATATGCAATTCAGAATAAGTAAAATGAGCATGATAATCTTGTTTCAATATTAACTGTTCTGAAGGTATGCACTGGAGAAACGTAAAAACAAGTTTGTTATTCTATGTATTTTGATATCCCGGACAACTAGCTGAGTCTGTTCCTAACGGGACGGTCAATAACCAAGAGAGAATTCCCCATAGGCATTCATGGCAAGGGATGCATCCAACTTCTGTAGAAGTCCATGGGATCTACCACCTAGGATAATTTTTGGTAGCCCTGTTCCCTAACTCCGATGATCGGGGATACCAAGTTAATTGTTACTCGAAGAGCGTGTAGTTGTTAACAACCTGTTCATCGGAGTTTTTGTACCATCCCATCCTCTCTCTTGATGGAACCAAAGAGACGAATGAGTATGTCAGGTTGTATTTTAATTGACAACCCATTTTACATGCTCTGGTCTTTCAAACCAGAAGGCGATCATCACTATGTATATAAATTTTTTTAATCATTGTGCATTTTCACGCTACAAGGTTACCATAAACCTTGCATCCAATCATCGTAGTACTAACATGTAGTGCATGTATGATAGTACCACTGCGATGATAGGGATATCGGTTTCTTAGAAAGAAATTCCAACATTATTTAGAAATTCCAAAGTCTCGTGCTTTAGGCCCAGAATATCTGAGTCATTACGGATACCAAAATGAAGGACCGTATATACCACGTAGGGATACATAGTCGAAGCCTTTTCGTTACGCAAGTTCTGAGAAAAAGACTCGGTTGCCAATACACAAACACCAAAAGCTTATTTTGCTTTTCCAGATAGCAAATAATACGAGTTTGAAATCTCACATGTGAAATCTTTTTAAAAATAAAGACTTGGCATGGATGCGCAAATCTGCGTTTTTAAATGCAAGCGTAATACAAAGTAGACAGAAGTATGCAAAACTGCATACTTTATAAAGTTATATATATATATATATATATATATATATATATATATATATATATATATATATATATATATTAAAGCATAAGCTTGTGCACATTACAGCGCGCCGACAAATTAAATGACATAAAGCAAGGCTCGATGCACGAAACCACATGTCGAGCTAAATAAACTACGTAAGTGATGCACAAAACTATACATTGGCTAAATAAATTGCGTAAGCGATGCACGATGTACGAAACCGTACATTGGCTAAATAAATTGCGTAAGCGATGCACGATGTACAAAATCGTACATCGACTAAATAAACTACGTAAGCGATGTACGAAACATTACATCAACTAAATAAATTGCGTAAGCAGTAGACTATGCACATTACAACACTGCGAAAAAGTAAATGATATAATTTAAATGGACAAGAATACGCAAATTTGAGTCTTTGAGTTAAAAGCATATATATATATAATGAGAGAAAAACTAAATTATTTGCCTTAATTATGGAGAACTGAGACACATCAAGCCATATTGCCTTAAATTCAACGGAAAGGCCGAGAAAATAGTAGCAACACTAGAAGCTTCTGAAGTGGACAAGAATGCAACAAATGAAGATTGGGGAAGGCCATAAAGAAGGAGATCTCTATTACATGAATCAGTTGATTATTCCCAAGGATACATTTTGTCTTAATATACAAAAACTGAATATTCTTTTGTGTCACCAAAGGCTAGGTCATCCTTGCATATCTAAACTACCCAATGTATGGCATTTGAGAATTTTTTATAATGAAAGTTTTCATTTTACTTGATTGTGTTTTTGGAAAAATGAAAGCTATTCATTTCTAATAGAGAACCTTCTTTGCTTCCAAACTTCTTGAATTAATTCACTCGGATGTTTGGAGTCCGATGCCCATTACTTCAAAAGGTGGCTATACTTATTATGTGATTTTTGTAGATGATTACTCTCGATATACGTGGATTTACTTTCTTAGTCGCAAGTATAAAGTGTTTGAAATTTTTAAATTTTTTTATAATCTTGTTAAAAATCTTTTTAAGACTAATATTTATAACTTTCTCTCTAACTCATGGGGAAACTTTATGTCCAATGATTTGAGAAAATATTTAGAAGCCAATGATATTTTACACCAAAGACCTTGTTCAAATACATCTCTACAACAAAATGGTTTCGCCGAAAGGAAACACAGACACATAGCAGAAACCACTAGAACATTACTTATTCCTAAACATGTTTCAAAAGAATTTTCGGCTGAAGCTGTGCTTACTTCATAAATAGGATTCCTTTCTCCAAACTTCAAAATATTTTTCCTTATAAAAAACTTTATAAAATTTCCTTTGATTATTTCAGGTTAAAGACTTTTGGATGCAAATGTTTTGTTCTTACAAAAAAAATGACAAGCTCTCCCCTAGAGAAATTCCCTGTGTTTTTCTTAGCTATGGTGAAAACAAAAAAGAATTTCGATGTTTTGATTTCAAACATGATAAACTCTATATTTCACGGAATGTTACCTTTATAGAATAAGAAAGCCAGAATTATTCCAAAACTTAATTTAAATATTCTTTCTATTTTGCAAATAACCGATCATGATTGTAAAATCTCCTTCTCATCGAATCGATGTTTGGTGCATGATCTCCAGTCCAGAAAGCAGATTGGGGAAGGCCATAAAGAAGGAGATCTCTATTACATGAATCAGTTGATTATTCCCAAGGATACATTTTGTCTTAATATACAAAAACTGAATATTCTTTTGTGGCACCAAAGGCTAGGTCATCCTTGCATATCTAAACTACCCAATGTATGGCATTTGAGAATTTTTTATAATGAAAGTTTTCATTTTACTTGATTGTGTTTTTGGAAAAATGAAAGCTATTCATTTCTAATAGAGAACCTTCTTTGCTTCCAAACTTCTTGAATTAATTCACTCGGATGTTTGGAGTCCGATGCCCATTACTTCAAAAGGTGGCTATACTTATTATGTGATTTTTGTAGATGATTACTCTCGATATACGTGGATTTACTTTCTTAGTCGCAAGTATAAAGTGTTTGAAATTTTTAAAATTTTTTATAATCTTGTTAAAAATCTTTTTAAGACTAATATTTATAACTTTCTCTCTAACTCATGGGGAAACTTTATGTCCAATGATTTGAGAAAATATTTAGAAGCCAATGGTATTTTACACCAAAGACCTTGTTCAAATACATCTCTACAACAAAATGGTTTCGCCGAAAGGAAACATAGACACATAGCAGAAACCACTAGAACATTACTTATTCCTAAACATGTTCCAAAAGAATTTTTGGCTGAAGCTGTGCTTACTTCATAAATAGGATTCCTTTCTCCAAACTTCAAAATATTTTTCCTTATAAAAAACTTTATAAAATTTCCCCTGATTATTTCAAGTTAAAGACTTTTGGATGCAAATGTTTTGTTCTTATAAAAAAAATGACAAGCTCTCCCCTAGAGAAATTCCCTGTGTTTTCCTTAGCTATGGTGAAAACAAAAAAGAATTTCGATATTTTGATTTCAAACATGATAAACTCTATATTTCACAGAATGTTACCTTTATAGAATAAGAAAGTTTCTTTGACTTAAATGTGCCTAGGAAAGAAAATGACTTCTTTTCTGGAATTAGTTCCTAAATATAATTATGAATCTTACATAATAATGTTGATATTGATGATGAACCTCAATCCAACATCCAAGGTGGTGAGCTTTGTGACGTAGAAAGTGAACCTATAGTTATCTAGTATAAGAGAAGAGGAGATGATAGACATCTTAGTGCTCTGAAAAAATATTCTAGTATAGAAAATAAAAAACCAGGTACCCTTAGAAGGTCAGACAAAATACATAGACCTCTGGATAGATTTGTGTTTTGTGAGTCATTTTCTTCTTAGGGGCTGCTTAGCCAAGTTTTTTTCTCACTTTGAACCTTCCTCGTATAATCAAGCCAAAAGTTATCCTGAATGGGTGAGTGCTATGAATGAAGAATTAGAGGCTTTAGAAAAATCCAAAACCTAGTAACAAAAAGACCTTAAAGATAAGAAAACTATAGGCTGTAGGTGGGTATTCAAAGTTATGATTAAACGTGATGGAACCTTAGAAAGATACAAAACTAGGCTAGTGGCCAAGCATTACTCTAAAGAATATAACATAGATTTTGATGAACATTTGCACCTGTAGCTATGATGACCTCAGTTAGAACCCTTATAGCAGTACTTACTATTAGAAATTGGCTCATTTACCAAATGGATGTCAAAAATGCCTTCCTTAATGGTGAACTGAAGGAAAAAGTTTATATGGACCCACCACTAGATATGAGGTTCTTACGAGAAAAGTGTTTCACTTAAGAAAGGCATTGTATGGTCTTAAACAAACTCCTAAAGCCTGGTATGATAGATTTAGTTCTGTTATGATTAAGCTTGGTTATACATCATGCTATATTGACACTGCCTTGTTTGTTAAGAAGTCTGATGCAGGTATTGTCACTTTGCTTCTCTATGTTGATGATATGTTCAGAGGGTGGACACACTTGAAGTAATAAATGCGAAGATGAAAATTGATGATGAAACACCCTTAGATGACTCCACTTCTTATCGACAGATGATTGGGGCCTTGACTTAACCATCACCAGAGCTAACATCTCTCATGCTGTGCATACAACCAGCTAGTTTCAACATTCTCCTACTATCGTGCACATGAGTGTTATGAGAATTACTTATATTTGCAAAAATCTATTTCTAAAGGACTTTTCTTATCTTCTTCTTCTTTACTTGAGTTAATTGCTATGTCACACAGACTCTGCTCCAAGGTCAACACACCTGCGTCGACACGCACCGACAAGGGTGCAGACATGGGTGCGGTTCGGACTCGGTCAACCCAATCCTGGATGTGGTCAATGCACCCAGGGTCATTTTGGTCCATTTTTTGGATTTTTAAAAAAAAAAAAATTGGGGTACAAAATTAAAACCCCCCCCCTGAATCAGGCTTCACAACTCATCACCTGTCCCCTAATGGGCACAACTTTGACCGAGTCTTATATATATATATAGCCGAGTCTTATATATATATATAGCCGAGTCCTCGTGTCCAAAATTTTTGAAATTGCGCCGCACCTGCACCCGCACCCGCACCCACACCCATGTGACATAGGTTAATTGCATATTCTGATTCTAACGGGGGAGAAGATGCCAATGATAGACACTCAACTTTTGGGTTTTGTGTTTTTTTAGGTCTTTCGTTGGTATCCTAGAAGTTTAAGAAACAATATAAAGTATCATTATCATCAACAAAAGCTGAGTATCATGCCATGAGGACCACAACATCAGAAATTGTGTGGTTGAGAAGATTGTTAGAAGATATGGGGGTGTACATTTATTGACCTTCCAAGTTGTGTTGTGATAACAAAAGTGCCATCTACATAGTTGACAATTACATGTTTCATTAACGCACCAAGCATATCAAGATGAATTGTCAATATGTTCGTAAAGAATATCTTAATAAAACTATCCTTCTGCCCTATGTAGCATCAGAATTTTAGCTGCCTGATTTCTTCACAAAAGCGTTTCCTTCTCTCTGTTTTTATTTCTTACTTGACAAACTTTCTATGATCACACCATACTTTTGAGGGAGAGTGTTAATATGTAGTTATCTACATACAAGTATATATATTTAGCTATATATACTTATATATATATATTATACTGTTTATATATTATTGTAATAAGTTTTACCCATTAGGGGTATTTTGGTTATTTCAGTCCTTGTAATAGGCTGTGCCCATTAGGGGCTCATTAGTCTTTTTTATTTATTTTTTGTATTTTTGTCTTTTTGTATTGACTAAAGGCTATTTGATTTTTGACCAGATAGAGCTGTTGGGAGCTCCCAACAGCTCTATTTTTAGCCGATGGGATGCTCCCAACAGCTCTATAGAGCCCCTCTTACCTATATAAAGGGGATCTCCCCTTTCTCTTGTATTAGCCGTTGGGATGCTCCCAACAGCTCTATAGAGCCCCTCTTACCTATATAAAGGGGATCTTCCTTTTCTCTTGTATGCTTCTCTCTAGCATTTACTCCTTAATAAATTCTATATTTTTATGTGGTATTCTTGCCCTTAAGTGGCTATTATGCTTGTGTATGTGTATTGACCCATAAGTGGTCCTTTGATGTGCACATTATTGTCTGTATTTTAAGCCGGGCATCTTCTTGCTTTCTTTTCTACTTCATTACATTAAGGCCCTGATCAAGTGCCAATGCTTGTAATGCTTCTTCCCTTTTTCTTAATATTTCATTCAGATTTGCTTTCATCTCAGCCTGTGCATCATCTGAAGCAGTGGGATATGGGCACACTGGCAAACTAGGAACCTGAGTCATGTGTTGCTTTATGTGATGCAAGGCCCCATGAATCAATGAACCACAAAATATACATCTCAGAACCTCACGCTGCCATCGACCGCCAGGAACCTCACAATATCGTCATGCTGGGTCAGCAGCATGTCAGACCGTTGCTAAATTTAATAACTACAAATACAATTAGTTAAAATTTAAAATAAAAATCACTAAAAACAAAGGCCAACAGGTTTTCATAATTCATTGCAAAATTTATAATTACAATTCATAACAAGATGTTAGAACCAAATGCCAATAACACACACACACACACACATATATATCAGCTTAATAATTTCTCTGTTTATTGCAGCTTCCATCAGCTTGAGATATTAATGGGTCATCTCCATCTTCTAAAATGACAACTTTTGACAATTGCTGCATGTACTTGTGTCTTTCTTTTATCATTTTCTATGAGACTCGTAAGAAGCTCGACGCGAACGTCAGAAGGAATACAATGAGTACATAATTGTGTAGTGGAATTGCTATGCCCCACAATGTGGCATTTAAATATATATAATCCACCATGCGTTACAAAACCAGAATAGTTACACCTTACTATCTCTCTTAAACCTGTTTCAAAGTCCATTGGCATGCAATATCGCCATGCTGGATCATTTAAGTAATATTCTCGGCCATCCATCGACCTCTTAGGGCACAATTTTGAGATTTAAGAATTCAAAAATAGATGATTTAAGATGAAAAGTAAAAGTACTAGGATCAACAACACACCTAGGAAACAAAAAGGGGTTAGAGGCGAAAATAAAGAAATATCTTAAAAAATGTCAAAAGAAATGAGCTTACCCTCAGTTTTGGTGCTTTAATCCCTCCTCCAATTTCATTCACATAAAATCAAAACACTAGGACCCAATTTGAAGGTTCAAAAAAGGAAAAAAAGTGTTTTTTAAAAGAAAAATGGGTACATTTTGGGTAAATCACGCTTTAAGAATTTGGATCTAACAAAAGCCCAAAATTTTGGGATTGATTTGAAACAAAAAATCAATAGGTAGGCTTGGAAACGAGGTTTTGGGAGGGAGAATGCATAAAAATGAGGTCAAAATTGTAATGAAGTGCCAAATGAGTGAGGCGATATCTCCAAGAGCAAGCACGAAAGCATGCACATACACAAGAAGCCACTAAAGGGCAAGATTGCAACAAACCACAAAAGTGGTAAAACACACAAAATAAAGTGAAAAAATATATTCTACTCACATAAGGCTTCACAAGAAGCTTAAAGAATACATGGGGCCAAGCCCCTTATTTATAGACACTAAGGTACCCAAGGAGGGGCTCCCATAGAGTCGTTGGAGCCCCTCCAATGGTCATATTTATGACTTTTGGAGGGGTCCAACGACTCTTTGTGGACCCCTCTCAACCAATAAAGAAAGAAAAGGAAAAAGGAAAAAAAGAAAAAAGAAAAAGTGCATATGTTTTAGGATATGCGTGTATAATGTGAAAAGACTAATTTGCCCCTATTGGGTATTACAAAAGATATATATATATATATATATATA
Source organism: Nuphar pumila (assembly GCF_984573655.1). NCBI lineage: Eukaryota > Viridiplantae > Streptophyta > Magnoliopsida > Nymphaeales > Nymphaeaceae > Nuphar > Nuphar pumila. Next base: position 85,096,577 of record NC_143263.1, on the reverse strand, counting down.
TATATATATATATATATGTATAACATATTTTAACACCCCTTCTTAATCACATGGTGAGATCACCGAGAGTTTGCTAAGGAGAAAGTAGAAACGAGGCGATGGCAAAGCTTTGGTGAAGAAGTCCGCCAACTGATACTCGGTAGGAACATATGGTAGTTGAATGATGCCCCGTAAGAACTCATCACGAATATAATGACAGTCCATCTCAATGTGCTTTGTTCGTTCATGAAAGGTGTGATTGCTGGCAATGTATATAGAACTCTTGTTGTCGCAACACAGTTTCGAAGAAGTTGAGAATGAGACACCCATATCTTTAAGCAAACTTCTTAACCATACAATCTCAGTGGTGGTAGTGGCCATCGCACGATACTCTGCTTCGGTAGAAGAGAGAGAAACTTTATGTTGCTTCTTACTCCATGAAATAAGTGACTCTTCAAGAAACACACAATAACCTGTGGTGGAAATACGATCGTCGGGATTACCCCCCCCCCCCCCCCCCCAATCAGAGTCAGTATAAGCAAGTAAAGTAAGAGGTGAAGAAGATGATAAGAATAATCCTTTAGTTATAGTGCTTTTCAAATATCTGATAATCCTCATGACGGTGGCCATGTGAATGGTAGGAGCAGTCTGAAATTGGCTTGCACTATGAACCGCATGAAAAATATCGGGCTTGGTGATAGATAAATATGTTAGTGACCCAATCAACCGACGATAAGGCGTGAGATCTGCTAAAGGAGTGCCATCACTGGCTCTCATCTTGACGTTGATCACTTCTCGAGTCTCCACCTTCTTGTCATCTGTCAGCCCAGACCTGGCAATAATGTTGGAGGCAAGCTTCATCTAAGAAAGAAAATACCCTTTGGGGGAGTATGCAACTTCAACTCTTAAAAAATACTTTAGAAAGCCAAGGTCAGACATATCAAAAATTTCTTTGAGAATATTTTTAATAAGGTCAATACCTTTTTATCATTGATAATCATGTCATCAACATATAACAACAAAATTGTTATCTACTCATTAAAAGTTTTAACGAACAAAGCAGTATCAGTATAACATGAAGAAAAACCATTATCGATAACTACTTTGCTAAAAAGATCATACCAAGCTTTTGGTGCTTGTTTAAGACCATAGAGAGCTTTATTTAATTTTAAAATATTTCCTTTACCAGTTTCAAGACCTGGCGAAGGATTCATAAGAACTTCTTCACATAGAGTTTCATTTAAAAACGTATTTTTAACATCAAGTTGATATATCGGCCATTGCTTAATGGAGGCTAAGGCAATTAATGTTCGCACACTAGTCATTCTAGCTACTGGAGCAAAGGTTTCATCATAATCAATCCCATATTCTTGGGTGTAGCCTTTTGCAACCAAACGAGCTTTGTATCTTTCTAGAGATCCATCATATTTTGTTTACCCATCTACACCCAATTGTCTTTTTTCCTAATTGTTGACGAATAATGCTTTAAGTTTGGGCTTTGTTAAGAGCCTATAATTCAATTTTCATGGCTTCAATCCAATGTGGATGATCTTTAGCTTCTTTAAATGAAGTTGGCTTATGATACAAATGTATTAACATGAGATAAGTCCTATAATTAGGTGAAAAAGATTCATAAGACACAAATTTTTGTGGTGGCCTACTATTACCAGAAGTCTCCTAGGTTGATAAATAGGTTCTTCTAAAGAGAAGTCTTGAGAATATCTTTCAAGAGCAGGTTGATGTTCATTTCCTAACCGCCGAGTATATACATTTATATAATTAAGGTTCTTATTTTGAGAAACATTACCATGTTGTGGTATATTATGATGTACAATGCCATCACAAGTATTGTCACAAATAATTGCATCAGAGACTCAATTCTAGGAGCTAATTCAAATAGGAAGGAATAATCAATGTCTTTTTTAGATGTGTGGATATCAAAACCATTTTGTTCTTCAAGAAAGTTTACATTTCTTGACACATAGAGTTTATTGTTTCGAGTATCATAGCATTTATAACCTTTTTTATTTTCACCATAACCAATGAACACACATTCAAGAGCTTTAAGTGATAATTTATCGTGTCCTTGAACAAGCACAAAGCATTATATCCAAAGATCCTTAGTCTATTGAAATCTGGAGTAATTTTAAATATTTTTCAAAAGGTGATACATTTTTTAAAGAAGAAGAGGGCATACGATTGATAAGATATGTTGCGGTAAGAAGAGCTTTGGCCCAAAAGTTTTTAGGAACATTTTTAGAAACAAGAAGTGTTCTTGTAGTTTCAATTAAATGTCTATGTTTCCTTTCCGCAAGACCATTTTGTTGCGGAGTTTTAAGACAAGATCATTGGTGCAAAATTCCATTTATTTTGAAATAACTTTGAAAATCTTTAGACATGTACTTACCTCTAGAATCGGATCTAAATATAGCTATATTGTTTTGAAATTGATTTTGAATAAGAGCATGAAATTCTTTAAAATAAGTGAAGACATCGGATTTGTTTTTAATAATGTATACCCATGTATATCTAGTAAAGTCATTAATAAAAGTAACATAGTAGGAATATCCCCCTTTGGACATAACGGATGCTGGCCCCCATACATCGGAATGCACAAGTTCAAAAGGTCTTTTTGACACAAAATTACTATGCGAATACAGAAGCGAATGAATCTTTCCAAGAATACAATCATTGCATGTAAATGTACTTGTATTACAATTTTTTTTCAAGAAAGGAAAGATATACAACTTGGAAATACTAGGATGTTCAAGCCTCTTATGCCAAGTCTTAATATCTTTGGATTGAACATGATTACAAAATGATTTGGATGGCAAAGACAAAAAATCCATATAATAAAGATCTCCTTTTCTATGGCCTTGCCCAATTTGCTTCCCGGACTGAACATCCTGCACATAGCAATGGGTAGGTGAAAAAGTGACATCACATTCAAAATCGGTAATTTGAGAAACAAAAAAAAGATTTAAATTAAGTTTTGGAATAATTTGGATTTTTGGAACAAAAAAATCTTTGTTTTGGTTATAAGTTTTCTCAAGGTTTCCAATGCCTTTAACATCCAAGGATGTTTCATCGGCAGTGAAAACATATGATTTGAATTTATTGAGACTTGGTTTTGACAAAAGTGATGCATTTGGAGTCATATGAAAGGAGACACCCGAGTCAAGAATCCAAGAGGTCATGCCTAAAAAAGAGGAGATGGTGGCACCGGAAGTGAAGGGTGAGGATGATGATGTAGAGAAATTCATCTTTATAAATTGTTGAAGAGTTTCAGTAAGATGAGTGATGGACTCCTTTATGTCTCCATCCTTCTTTGTATCTTCATTTGTGTTTGGAGGAATTTCTCCAACAGAAGCCACCTTCTTCTTGAATTTGGGGCAATCTGAACGAATATGGTCCGATTCATTACAATTATGACAAATAGTTTTTCTTCCTCCACCACCATTATTCTTCAAAAAATGGGGTGGTTTATATGATATCACATTGTTGTCAGGTCTAGACACGACATAAACTTTATCAACATTTCTTTTCAAGGCCAAACGAGTTTCTTCTTGACATAAGTCGACCAAGATGTCACTTAGAGAAGTAGAAGCCTTATGAAGAAGGGATCCTCTAAGTTGCTCAAATTCGGGACGAATCCGTGAATAAATTGAAAAAACCTCTCTTTTTTCATTTGCTCTTGCCTCATGGCAATAACACTACTTTCCCATTGAGGTTCGAGAAAAACAAGTTCATCTCATAAAGAAGATAAGGCACTATAATAGTCCCTAATACTCATATCACCTTGTTTGGTAGCTCTTACCTTTTCTTGTAGAAAGAAATGCCTAGCAAGGTCTCTTTGAGTGTACATGCCTTTCATAAAGAACCAAGCTTCATTAGCCTTCTTGAATTTTGCAAGATTTGCACAAATCTTTAATTCGACATTATTTATGAACCATGCTAGAATTTTAGCATGCTCACTTTCCCAATCTTCCATTTTTGAAGAGAAGTCAAGAATAACCTTCTTTTTTTTCTCTTCGTTTAATGCTCTTTCCTCATTTCCTTCAAACTTAGTTAACTTCAATTGTGGTTCCGGAATGATTCCACACACATAACCCCAAAGTTTTTTACCTTTGAGGTTATTTTCCATAGCGGTCACCCACATTCGGTAATTGGTCCCATCCAATTTGAATAAGAGGTCGATTTTTGCATCCTTGTTGGCCATTTATAAAAAAAAATTGGAAAGCAAGAAAGAGGGGTGATATTACTTGTCAAGAGAGAATCCGATGAAGCTTTCTCAACCAAGGCTCTGATACCATGTAATGAAGTGCCAAATGAGTGAGGCGATATCTCCAAGATCAAGCACAAAAGCACGCACATACACAAGAAGCCACTAAAGGGCAAGATTGCAACAAACCACAAAAGTGGTTAAACATACAAAATAAGGTGAAAAAATATATTCTACTCACATAAGGCTTCACAAGAAGCTTAAAGAATACATGGGGCCAAGCCCCTTATTTATATACACTAAGGGACCCAAGGAGCGGCTCCCATAAAGTCGTTGACCGTTGGAGGGGTCCAACGACTCTTTGTGGACCCCTCTCAAGTCTCAACCAATAAAGAAAGAAAAGAAAAAAGGTAAAAAGAAAAAGGAAAAAGAAAAGGAAAGAAAAAGAGCATATCTTTTAGGATATGCGTGTACAATGTGAAAAGACTAATTTGCCCTATTGGGTATTACAAAAGAGATATCTATATTTATATATGTAGATAGTCACATAGACATATATATGTAATATATATATATGTGTATGTGTCATAATCTATATATATATATAGATAGATATATATGTATAACATATTTTAATAAAAATGACCCTTGGGGGCTTAAAAATTACCCCCATAAGTGGCTGGTCGCCACTTTTCTATCATTGGAAAGTTAAAAACAAAAGGTTGACTTGTGTGATACAAGGTGTATCATATGTTACAGTACGATACATCCTTGTATCGCACTTTACGATCCGTTATTCATGAGTTTATAGATATAAGGGCATTATCGTATCCATTATCCTACTAATACAACAATATATCATATCATGCCATACGATACAATACAATGCCTTAGTGATAAGACTACTTTAAAGGGTAACCGTAAGCACTTAGGAAGTGTAAGAATCGTGATTTTAAGAGGCAGAAAGCTGAATTGATCAAGAATCTTGATTCTCTTGGGAACAAGTGTAGCGTATCATATATATATATATATATATATATATGAAAACCAGTATCATCGAACGGGTGAAGCATCAAATGATGCTCGGATGTGCGGCTGCACGCCAGACATAAAAAAAAGCCTTTTGTGGTGGTCATGACCACCACTAAAAATTGTATTCAGTGCAAAAAAAATTGCGCCGCTTATCGCATGCAAGATCAGTTGTGCAAATTTGTATGATTTGTGTCGAACATTTTTTTTGCTTGATGATACGAGCTTCTATTACACGCACGATTGGGAGTATCATCGAACCCCCAAAAGTCAGACAAAAATCTAACGTAAAAAGACCTTTAGCGGTGGTCACAGCCACGACTAAAAAGACATTTTAAGTGTGCACGTTCAGCGATGCGCTCCCGCATTCGATGTTATGTTGAACTATTTGTAGTTTGATGTTACACCCTACTCTCTCTATATATATATAATATAGAGAGAGAGTAATGTGTAAGTTCTATAACATTTATCTTCTAGACCATTAGAGACTTCTTCAAAAAAACATATTTGCATGTGTTTTTTAATTGATCTAAACCCATAAATATGATCTCTATGCTTTTATTTAGCATAAAACATTTATTAGTTTACACATTTTTCATGCTTACATGTGTTTTTAGCTCAATGAGAAAATCAACTGTTTATATTACACAAAAAACTTGATTAACTAAAAATCAAGAATTCTTGTTAAATTGATTTGATTCAAAGCATGGTTCTTAGCGAATAAGTAACGATAAACACATCTGTATGTTTGGATTAAGCAAAAAACACAAGTGCGCTTTTTAAAGAGGTTTGGAACAGAGTTACCGGAAGCGCCTAGCTAAAAGGGGAAGCGCGCTTCCCCGAAGCGCGCTTCGGAAGCGCGAAACGTCGCGCTTCCGAAGCGTGGGGGGAAGCGCGTTTCCCTTTAATGGGGGACGCGTTTCCCTTTAATGGGAAGCACGCTTCCCATCACGCTTCCCCCACGCTTCCCCCTCGCTTCCCCCACGCTTCCCCCTCGCTTCCCCTGTTTTTTTCAATTTTTTTGTATTTTTTATTTTTTATTTTTATTTTTTTCGCTTCCCCCTCGCTTCCGAGACGCTTCCTAGGTCGCTTCCGAGACGCTTCCTAGGTCGCTTCCGAGACACTTCCCGAATCGCTCCTAAGTGGTCCCACGCTTCCTAAAATTTTGAAAGTGCCTCGCTTCCCGCTCCCGCTTCCCGTATCGCTTCCCGCTCCCGCTTCCTCAACTGGCAACCATGGTTTGGAACGATCTGAGAGATAAATGGTATGAAACCTACGCATTACCCTATATATATTATAGTCACAAATATCAATATTGGCTATATATCAGCAAGGCTATTTCTTGCGATTGAAAAGCTGGTTCTCACTAAAAAATATCGATCACATCCATGGGGTAGTTAGACCTATATATATATATATATATATATATATATATATATATATATATATATATATATATATATATATATATTATGTCACACAGGTGCTGGTGTGGCGATACAACACTTTAAAAAAACTTGGGTGCGGGATGCGGGAGGGTGTGCATATATATATATAATTTTTAACAGTTGACAATAACACTAATGAAATAAAAAGCAATTATCATATCATCAATTCATCATCCATGCAATAAATCAAATTAAGAATCTACAATTGCTATTCTTCATAAATAAAAACTAATACTCCAATTAAATCAACCTAAATATATTATTACTACGCTAAGTGATTTAAGAAAACAGGAAACAATCAAACAAGTAGAAAAGAAGTAAATTATACTAATAAAAGAAACCAACAATGCATAATTACATACCAAAAGTATATCCTACATAATGTATATGACAATGAGGTAATGATCCTAATAATTTTCTGCTTCATCATCAAATTCATTATAAGAAGAAAGAGTAGGCTCAGATAAGTCCATGTTTATAATGTTGAAATCATGCTTCCCCTCTAAGTCACACTCCTCTCGGTTTACATCCCAAAATTTTGATGATCCTTAACTGCATTACAATGAAATTTAAAATGTTAAATATTTATATATTTAAATGAAGAAACTAAGAAATAGTCAAATGACTAAGAGAACAATTAATACCTGTATTCCTTATTGGTTCACGAAAGTAATCGAAGATTGGTATGAACAAAGACTAAATTCTCTGCACATTTACTGGTGAGTTTGTTTCTCTTCATGTTGTGGATTTGAGCATATATGCTCAAATTTCTTTTACAACAAGCTAAACTAGCAGGTTGAGATAACAATCTTAGTGCAAGACGTTTGAGAAGTTGTGTTTCTGATCCATATGTTGATCACCATATGATAGGATCTATATCATCCTCTCTCACTATTAATGCCTATCCATATAACCTTGAAGAGAAAATTTTTCCAAACTCTTGTATGACTTGCTTTATAATGTGTGATTCTTGATAAAGTCTTGCCCAGTGTTATTAAAAACGCGCCTGAAGGCGCAAAAAGCGCGCCTCGCCTCAAGGCGAGGGCCTTTGTGCCTTGAGGCGTAGGTACAAAGCGCAATACCCCTGAGGCGTGCGCCTCATAGGCCTTGAGGCGCACGCCTTGAGGCGACGCGCACGCCTTGAGGCGACGCGCACCTCAGACTGAGGCGCACACCGCCTCTGTCATCGCTGGCTTGAACGTGATGTGTATCATCAACGATCCCACCACCACTGCTATCGCCTACGGTCTAGACAAGAAGGCCACGAGCGCTGGCGAGAAGAACATCCTCATCTTCGATCTCAGCGACGGTACCTTCGATGTCTCTCTTCTCACCATTGAAGAGGGTATCTTCGAGGTCAAGTCCACGGCGAGAGACACCCATCTTGGTGGGGAGGACTTCGACAACCGGATGGTGAACCACTTTGTTCAGGAGTTCAAGAGGAAGCATAAGAAAGATATTACCGGCAACCCCCGACCCAGCAGTGCCTTCTCCCGCCGGAACTTGTCCACCCACGAGTTGGACGCCTGCCGGAGGTCAGCCACCGCCGACGGCACGTTCGGATCCGACCTGTCCATCGTCAACGTCGCCCTCACCTTCCCGATCACCTTCGTCGTCTCCCTCGTGTACTCCTCATCCGCTGCCACCGCCGATGGTGGTTTCCCTAGCAGTAGCAACAGGGCTGCCGCCACTGCTGTCGTCATCATTGTTGTCGTCGTCGTCGTGAGGAGGGTTCACCGGGTTAGGCGAGTGGCCGAGGCGGTTGGGCGCAGGAGGGCGCAGTGGAGGTTGGTTGTCCACTTCCCCTGCTATGGTTGGGCGCGAGCATTCCTTAAGCTGTGAGCAGGGCTCAACGGGTCAGGCTTGTATCGAGTGCCCGACCCGATCTAAATCTGAACCTAAAAGTACCAAGTACCCTAATAATATTTAGGTAGTGCAAAACGGGTTTGGGTTATGATTTTTGCCGGGTATGAATCCAAGTATGTTATATGTGTTTTGAGTAAAAATAAATTTATGAAATTATGCAGTCTGAGTTTGATATTCCATTATCGTGACTGGGCAAAAACTGAACCCAACAATTTATTATATGGGCTGGTTTGGGTATACTCTGGGTTGAGTACCCAACCTGTTGATAGCCCTAATTGTGAGCGAAGTTGTCAGTGGATCGGGTTCAGGTTGAATCCATTTTGTAATTGAAACTGAAAGAGGAATTGAGGAAGTGCATGGGCTGTCAATATTATGTCAGATATCCAATCCATTCTGGGTGTATCTGAATTCAACCAAACAAAGTATAGTTGGCTCCTTGTAGGGCTGGGACTCAGCTCGTCGTTCAATGTAAGAAGTAGTGTCACAAATCTCGTAATTTTCTTGGCAAAGAAAACACAATAATTTTTGACAAAAAATTGTTTTATGAAAATTCGTTTGTTTTTCTGTAGTTCATGCGCAGAATAATACGTTTGTTTTTCTCATATTTTTCAGTATTTATTTGAGATTTTTTTATTTCCTGTTGGTTGTTGCTTCATCAATAAAGATTTTATTTATTTATTTATAATTTTAGATATTTTTATAGTTTTTTTTAAAAAAAACTTTGAGGCTTACGCTTTACGCCTCGAGGCTTACGAGGCGCCTTAGATTTTGGTGGAGCGCCTCGCTACGCCTCAACGCTTTTCACAACACTGGTCTTGCATACACATATTTCTATGCCTTGATAATTCTGGGTTTAAATTTAGAGGAACACCACCTTCCTGCCACTTCTTTGCATAATATTTGAGATTAAGAGAATGTGACATTCAATGCAAATGAGTGTTGCTCTTATCCAGTGTTATTAAAAGCGCGCCTCAAGGTGCAAAAAGCGCGCCTCGCCTCAAGGCAAGGGCCTTTGTGCCTTGAGGCGCAGGTGTAAAGCGCAAATACCCCAAGGCGTGCGCCTCATACGCCTTGAGGTGCACGCCTCGAGGCAAGGCGCACCTCAGATTTTTGGTCAAATGAGGGTCAAAGCCCTCATTTGTCCAAAAAATAGGTTTTAAATAACAGCCCCCCGACCCTAATGTTATATTTTCTGAGAAACACGCAGTTGGGGGCCTGTTGTTTTCTGAAAAACAGAGAACCGAGGAGACGATTTAGGAGGAGATGAGTTCGGGGGCCAAAAATTTGTCTTAGCTGTATTAGGGTTTGTTGTCGGAGAGAAAGGAGGAGACGAGTTTTTTCATTTGAAACACACAATTTGTACATTTTGGGTAAGTTTCACTTTTTCCCCATTCTTGTTCTCGGTTTGTATTTTCTATTTTTTTTCGACTTATCTTTCCATCTTTTGATTTGCAAAGGATGAATGGAGTGCAACCCTCTGTCCGAAATCTCCTATATAGATTGTGATCTGCTGGTCATCTTTTTAGGTTTCTTTAAGGTGTGGGATAAATGCCCTACTTCTTTTGAGTGTTGATTATGAGACTTTGTTACTGCAGCTTCAAGAATCCTCTTAGGTTTTTAACATTAATTATTTTTTGTTTGATTTATTCTAGTTTCTTTTGAGTGTTGGTTTTATCTCTTTTAGTAGTCAGTTGAGCACGTTATTGTGGTGTCGAAAAAAAGATTTAAAAGTTGCCAGTCATTGAATTGATTTGGCAAGCCGTGCACAACTTGCTACATTCGGTTGAGGAAGAAAAAAAATCAAAAGATATGTTGAATCCATTGAATTGATTAGTTGTTAATGCTAACATGCATTTTTTAATTATGTCCATATGATGTTGTTAATGCTAATATGCATTTCGTTGTTAATTTTTTATTGAATGAATGCACATATTTTATTTCTTAGATACTTAAGTAGATCAAGTTGTTGCATTAATGTTACTTTTACATGTTATTCTCATATTTTTTTCGTATTTTCTTGAGATTTTTTATTTCGTGTTGGTTGGCGCTTCATCAATAAAGCATTTCTTATTTATTTATAATTTTAGATAATTTTTATAATTTTTTTTAAGTTAAATTTTTTTTTGAGGCTTACGCTTTACGCCTCGCCTCAGATTTTGGTAGAGCGCCTCACTACGCCTCAACGCTTTTAACAACACTGCTCTTATCCCATCTTCTAACTAAAATTAAATGTACATGATTAAAAAATTCTAAATCATCTACTGTAACATTTTTTCCCTTATGCTTAAAAACTGCAACTTGAATTTTTTCAATCATATTATCTCACATTTCATAAACTTTGTGAAGCATGAGATCATCTTTGTCAACTTCTCTCAGCATTTTTCAAATAGGTTGCGTAAACTCAAGGAAGTATACAACTCTATCCAAAAACTCATCATCAATAATGATTTTTTTAATTTCTTGAGGCTTGACAACATCAGCCGCATGTTAGAATGTTCAATTATCATCAGTCACCATGTTAACCAAAACATTCTTGATTTTCTTAATTGTTTTCACCATTACAATGATGGACGCAAAACGTGTTTCAGCAACCTTCAACAATTTCAGATAAGAATGCCTATTAAATATGACATTAGTATGATGGTGGTTGACAACAAAATTCCTAATGCTTTTGATATCTTTTTTCTAATTCCCCAATCTATGAACATAGAGCATATGCTATGAATTTTGTTTTTCTTTTGGGTTGCAAATGCTATTGAAGGCCAGATTCAAGCCCTGTGCTACACAGGGAGTCCAAAAAATATGAGGATACTCACTCTCCAAAGTCAATACTCATTGTTTGTGATGATTTGCACTACTTTCTGATCACTCACTTTTTTTATTAATTTTATAAACAACCCCTTTAAATACTCAATATTTTTATATTGCCCAAATGCAATAATTGTTTTCAAGAATATTGGGCTACTAAGCGAAGAAACAATGAAATTAATCAGTGGATGCTTTTGAATATCTGTCCACCCATTATAAACAATGAAAACTCCATTTTGTTTTCATGAAAATTTCTTAATCTCTAGCAGTCTCTCAACATTTTCCCTCTTCTGCAAGAACTGTCGTTCGTAGTTTTTCTGAGCTTGGAGGTATATAATCACTCAAGTTACAAATTGTCAGTAAAGTAATTAAATCCTTCTAATAAGGATTTCTAGTTGTATTAAATAGAAGTGAACTAGAATAAAAATACCTCCCTACTTTTTTATCCATCTCCTCTCTTCCATATGTATTGAATGATGCTTGTATCATTCCTCTTCTTCTACCTCCGACGTTCACTTTTCTTTTTTTTTTTAGCATCTTCTTGGTGGCTTAAAAAAGGTAAATTGATTGCACAATAATTACTTATTGTCTTCATCTTTTTATATTCATCTTATATTTTTTATATGGTCTCCACATTGCCTAAACTCTTTTGTATCCTGAAATGTCATGTCCTGATATCTTCAACAAATGAGCATTAACTCTTGTGTAAGACCCAATATAATCTCTCTCACAAATCTTGCATCGAAATCTCTTATTTCCACCACCTCCTCTAGCTTTTCAAGTTTATCCATATGCGCTTATAGTGGCCTCCCATCATCTCATAATGCAGCCAACGAACGAGAATCAACACTACCACTACCAATAGAACTTACATATAGGGATAAGGATGATGCAATTCCTTTCCCTTTGTTTGCGAGTCCTTTCCTTTTATCCGTCATTTTCGTTTTTAAAACAAAACGAAATATTAAAATAAAATTCATATGTGCTGCAGAACCAAATAAAATAAAATTCATGAGCAGGGCTGGGTTCGACAGAGCCAAACCCAGGGGTTCAGCTTCACCGAACCCAACCCTTCTTGGTTTGGCTCTGTTGAACCCAAAGATTCAGCTCAACAGAGTCGAACCCAGGGGTTCAACTCGCTGAAACCAACACTGTTGAGTTCGGCTCTGCTGAACCCAAGGGTTCAATTCAGCAAAGCCAAACCCAGGGGTTCAGCTTCACCGAACCCAACCCTTCTTGGTTTGGCTCTGTTGAACCCAAAGATTCAGCTCAACAGAGTCGAACCCAGGGGTTCAACTCGCTGAAACCAACACTGTTGAGTTCGGCTCTGCTGAACCCAAGGGTTCAATTCAGCAAAGCCAAACCCAGGGGTTCGGGTTCAGCAGAGCCAAACCCAACAGGCCTGGGTTCGGCAGAGGCGAACCCCTAGGTTCATCATTGCCAAACTCAGCAGGGCTGGGAGCCGAACCCAACACAGAAGGGATATGAGCTGAACCCAGACCGACAAAAGAAGGAAGAGGAGAGAGAGGAGGGCTCGGGCAAGGCCGCCACCGTCCGTTAGAGAAGAGGAGTGTCGTCGTGGAAGAAGAGCAGGAGAGGAGAAGGGAGAGGCATCGAGGGTAGGGAGATTTGCCATAATCCCCCACCCAACCCAACTTTCATAGTTTTTTTTGTCTACTCAGTCAAAGTTGACCAAGTCCATTTTGGATATAGTTATGACCCTGGGTATGGTTGACCACACCCAGGATCATTTTGACAACATCAAGTGCCGCACCTGCATTGGCACCCTGTTAGGCGAATCCCTGTGACATGGTATATATATAAAAGGGAGTTTGCTAAGTCGTTTGTACATACAAACGATTGCACAAACTTTAACCCTATATGATTATGTGTGTTTCATATACTGTATGTTTAAAGTTCAAAACTTAAAATTCTTTTTACTCATTTTTATTTAGTGGTTTTAACTTTCCTTTTTATTATTATAGCAAGGGAAGGGGCTTCTTCTGTTGCAAGTGCTAGCAAATTTAATCAACAAGATAATTATCAATGACATATAGCATGTTGTACAAAAATACATTTTCACAATGTATTGCAACATACTATATTTTGTTCATAATTATCTTGTAGTTTCTTATTGAATACATATTTCATTTTGAATTTTTTTAGTACTGACTAGGCTGACTACTCTCGCCTAATCCTTGATGAGGCCTTTTAGGGGTCTTCCGACTAGACCCGGCAAACACTTTATGACATGAGACACTTAAAATGTTTCAATTTTCTTGGGCATCTCTTTTGATTAAGTTCTTGCATGGAATGAGAAAATGGTAATGGAAAAAAATAAAGTCGTTCCGGAAATGATAATATTTTTGTGAGGAATTTGAATCCCTCTACCTGTTGCAATTGATGCATCATATTAACTTGATAGAATATGCACTGCTGACATGTCCTTGCTTTAAGCACTTGGGCACCTCCGTACTTAGAACAGGGGTTTTCTTTTCTCGTGATAAATAGAATGTACTGGTGTTCTGATATTATGCCATGATTGTATCTTATGGTTTTACATATCATCATAAAGTTGTCAACTTCCAAGTTATTTTTTTGCAGAATCCCCGTCCCCATATATCACTGGCGTGGGGACTTGGGGATATCAGCCATTCTTTGCAGCAGGCAACGGATGACCTGAACAGATCAAGGCCAAGCAACGGATCTTCTCGAAGAAAGATTTTTTCCTGTGTATTTAATGGTATTGAGTGTAAAATAGGCAAGAAATCGTACACCATCTGTAAAATTCTACCCCAGTAAGACGGGTATCATTCCTCTATGGTACTACAAAAAGGCAGCAAGGTTGTCTGAGAGGCTTTTGCCTCTGGCTTTTGAACAATTTTTATCAGGGATTCCAGTATTCCATATAAAAAGCAGTGGAAGGTTGCATTGAAGGGCTTTATCATCTCTTAACTTGCACAATACATATGGTTCCCCATTACATCATGGTTTGAAATTCATCTTCATATGCAACATATGACAGGTATTTTGGCTTTCTAACCATACTTTTAGTAAAAGGCTGATTTCGAGCAGTTCCCTTTTCCATTTCTTTGGCCAAGTAAATCGGCCGATACTTGTTAAACATATAGATGTCATATGACGGGGACTACCAATCACTTACTGCAAGTTTCTGAAACCACGACGTGCATATGGATAATGTAAAGGAATCATAAGCTATACTGATGGCATAAAACATGGGAGGAGTATCACTAGCTATAATGTGCAATATGATTGCTTGCCAAAGCTCTTGATGTTTGTGCTCTGATGTCTTTTAACAAATCATGCATGCTAAAGGAAAGATGTATCAAATCATAGTCGATTGTGGAAGCCAAGCAATTGATCTTAAATTAAGCAAAGAAAAATATTGAAACTAAAATAGGAATTTGTTGGAGACCAGGGGGAAGCTGAAGAAGCGTATGGGATTGTATATGCAGTAACTAATTTGGATGTGAACAATAAAACCACTTCCATAGATTTCAATACCTGCGATAACTAATTTTGTTGTGCAGACATGAATATGACCAACAACTCAATTAGACCAATACAAGTTACTTTAGCCATTTGTTTCTTCACAGTCTCGCGAGTGTTTGGACTCCTGTTCCTTGGATCAAAGTTCAGCTTCAGCAATTATCATGAATGGAACTGGTGGTTCAATGCCTTTGAACCCAGTAATGGCTAATCACATTTAAGTGGGTTTCCACAAATGGCGAACTCAAGAAGTTGGGAGCTTTCTCAGTCTTTTCTGTTTTATGGTACTGCTGAACATGATATATTTCCAAGGTATGAAGAAACTGAAATATTAAGGTGATATAATTTTGTCAAATTTTCTTTTTTTAAGCACTGAGGACGATGTGGGCATGTTTAATTTTAAAAAAAAGGGTCCTCATGTGTCAACTGGCTTGTGGTTGCTCTTAGGAGTCTATACCTATATATTTTGAGTGGAATACGAAATTTAACTTAATTGAAAATTTAAGTTTGGCTACTTCACGTAAGAGTAGTGATGATACGGTGTCCCCACGTGACGGAGGAACCAAAACAGAATCGCAAAGACTACTGGCTCTAGTATCTGTTTTATGCTAATCTATGTATGTTAGAACTCTACCAAGAATCAATGAAAATAAGCAGAAATTAAGAAATTAAAATCAATGTCAGCAATCAACCCAATCTATCTAAAGAGTCTCTATAATCATTATTTATAGGAAAAGAAGCATTAATAAACCCAATCCTGCTATGGTTTTAAGATGAACTTTATAACTACATTAACCAAATCCAAATTTGTTATGTACACGCCTTCTACGTTAGGTCCATGGATCAGCACTTGTATTCGGGCTTGAGATATCTTTGTTCTATGTATCCACTTTTCTAATTCAGGTCCATCCTTTGTATTTTGGCCTACCTTTTGTATTTTTTATTTTTTTGATGGGATTGGGTCCTAGTAGGTGTTAGAGGATCCGCTGTATTGTATTTGGTCTTACCCTAACTACAAACAGGTGAAGGATAAAATTTGAATTTCAAAATAATAATAAAGGGTGCACAATAATTACTATTATTTATAATTCCAAAACATCAAAAGTGTGCCTCAAAAGTTAGATAGACAATATAATTAGAGTTATAAAACAATTTTTAGATACCCCAATTTGAACATACCGCATATAAAATTGCACGCCCCTCAAACATGACACATATATTATATATGCACTATTGCGAAAAAAGCATTGTTCCTTCAATGGCGAGGTTTGGCTGTAGCGTGCATGGAGTCGTAATATGCTACATGGCATCAAGGCCAAGATAAGTTTGTGTTTTTTGCAGAAGTGATAGCTAGTATGGGACGGTTATGCACTAAGTGACCTGGACTAGATGAAATTTATATTTAAAGATGCGCTTGATCAGTTTTCGCAAGGCAGCTATGCATAAGGTGATGTGCAAGGCCAATGAAATGATTCGGCAAATGAAAAAGTGTCGGTGTGCAGCCTTTCGCCGTTAGGCTGACAAGACTGGGCAGTCTGACGCCATCACAGGTTTGCAAAAAATTCTATGCCCATGACAAACTGACAAGAAGGCTTGTGGCGGTAAGAAAGTATCATCGCTCCATATTGGCCTATTGAAAAAGTAGGCCCGTGACACCTCTCGTGCCTCTACATATTCAAAATAGCTATGGTAACTTGTGCCTAAGTGGGACCTCCACAATCCATACATCCCACCAAAAACTCATGCTATTTTCATTCCCCACCTCCACTTTGACACTTTGCGAAAAAAAACTTCCAACACTTTGACCAACTCCTTCCAGAAACCAGACCTCATCTTCCATCTAGAAATTTCAATCCATTTCCAAGGCCACCCAATGAGGTCATATTTGCACCTCAACACCTTCGTAACCAGCCCTACTTTTGCAGCTATCAACCATCACCATTTGATAAGAAGGGCAGTATTAAAATGCTTCAAGTCTTTGATTCCAAGGCCGGCTGTGAAACTGGCATAGTGACCACCTCCCACCTAAAGGGTAATGTAGCCAACTTGTCTGCATTGCCCCATAAGAAAATTTTGAGTCTTATTTACTTTCCATAAAATAGTAGCAAGCATGGAGAAGAGGCCCATCCAATGTTGAGCCATTGTAGACAAAGTATGCTTGACCAGCATCTTCTCACTGACAAGTGAGAGTGGCTTGGCCTTCCAAGATTCCATTTTTCTTCAAGTCTATCCTCCATCGAAGTCCATAAGGTGGCCTTGGTAACCCCCCCAATGCAGAGGGATCCCTAAGTATCTCATAGGTAGCACTTGCTTCCAACAAAGCTGCTTTTCTCCAGGTTAATTTGCAGGCCAGAAAGTTTAGTAAAAAATTTGAGGGGCAATAAATAAAATCTTTATATTATTCATATTTGCTTTCTAAAAAATCAATACATCATCAGCAAAACGAATGAGTAAAGTCCATTATACCTAGCACACCCACCCCTTTATACTAGGGGTGGCAAAATCTGACACGACCTGCCAACCCGCTTCTTAGCCGGGTTCGGGTTTGGCTTAAACGGGTTCGTGTCATAAACGGGTCGACCCGCCTAACCCGTTTATTAAATGGGTCGGGTTCGTGTTAGGGGTATGCCAACCCGCCAACCCAACTGACCCATTTAATAAACGGGTTAGGTGGGCGGGTCAACCCGTTTACCCAAACCCGACCCACCAACCCGTTTACTCGAACCCAACCTGCCAACCCGCCCACCAACCCATTTACCCGACCCGCCCGCTATCCCACCAACCTGTTTACCCGACCCGACCCGTTTATTAAACGGGTTAATCGTGTCGGGTCGGGTTACCCGTTTAATAAATGGGTTGGGTTCGTGTTTGCCACAGCCGACCCGTTTAATAAACGGGTCGGGTTCGTGTTAAGGTATGCTGACCCGCCAACCCACAGACCCGACCCGCCAACCCGACCCGATTGCCACCCCTACTTTATACATCCCACTGTAGGTAGCCTATTGTAAGAGGTAGTTGAAGAATTCCATGGCTATGATGAATAGTAGTGGGAATATCCGATCCCTTAGCCCCTTCTTGGGTTTGAAAAAAGCCCCTTGCTGACCATTATCACAGACTGAAATAGAGGAGGATTCAAGAATCACTTGCACCCACTTAACCCATCTTTCCCCTGCACCAACTTTTCGCAGAACTCGCAAGAGGAAGTCCCAGCATATAAACTCAAAAGCCTTGCGAATATCCAACCTAAGCAAAAAACATTTTTTATAGAGTGCATCATGTGCATAACTTCATGTGCAAGGAGGCACCACTCATGTATATGTCTCCCTAGGACAAATTCAAATTGTGAAGACCCAACCACTCATGCAAGGAGGCATCACTCATTATGAGCATAACTTGCTTTCTTAAGGCGAACAAATTTTGAGCGGGGTGCCCAATAGTGAAATCAACCTAAATTTTCCAATTTCATTTGCTCCTGGCTCTTTGGGTACGAGCACCAAGAGAGATTCTCCCCATCTTCATGGCAAACAAGCATTTCTATAAAAATCATTAAAAATCTCCATAATCTGCCTGGCATGCTGGCCATGCCTCTCTAAAGAACTCAATAGAGAACCCATCCACCCCAAGGGCCTTATTATTGGGGAGTTCCCATACTGCTTGCTTGATTTCATCTATCAAAAAAAGCCCCACTCGGAGATTCTTTTGCCCTATGATCAAAACAGCACATAGGAGCCTCACTTATGTTGAGAGAGTCAATCACTGAAGAGGTGAAGATCTTACAAAAGTATCTTATTACCTCTGCCATGATTTCTCGTCACAAACATGCCCCTATTGACATCCTTCGAGAGGATGCATAGAGATAAAAAAAAACTTGATATTCTTATCACCACAACACATCCAGTGTACTTTGAATCTTTGCCTCTATTTAATTTACAGCATTTCTCTCCACTTTGTGATGTTATTACTCTGATGTTTTTGCCTTGCACTTTCTCCATCCATCCTCATTGTCATTTCCCTTTGCAATAGGCATAGTTCCTTCTCCCAAACCTCTATATGTTGAAATTGTGCAGCCCCTTCCCCTTTGGATCACTCAATTAATTGAGCTCATATATAGTCCATTTTCTTGACCAACCTAAGGGCCGCCCATGCAACTTCTTGCGGGTGAGCCCACCATCCTTTGATGCTTTTCACCACCTTTGGATTCCTCAACCACCATACTTCGAATTTAAATATTTGACTGTTTATCTATCTACACCACAAGAAATCTGCATTTTACTGGCACGCCCTAGCGGCCAATGTAAAACGTGTTTTACTTGCGTAGAAAGGGATTGGGTCAAAGAAAAGGTTTACACTGGCACAGGGAAACGAACGTCAGTGAAAACATATTTTCTGGCGCAACCCTATACTGTGCTAGAAAAAATAGAGTTCCTCTGGTGCTACTTAAACTTGCACAAGAAAAATATCATTTTGACTGGTGCAGATTTGCGCCAGTGAAACTTTCACTGGCGAATGTAAATTGTGCCAGTAAAATCTTTACCGGCAAGTAAAAATCAAATTTCTTGTAGTGCTAACCCCCTATTGAAGCATGATTGAAAAATGATCCGATATAGAGATAGGCCCCATGGTAACCCATCCATCTTGTTGACATTATTCTTAATTAAAAGCGAAAGTCTTTAATGCGTGTATGGCAAGGAGGAAACAAGTTAAAGAGTGGTTTTGAGGCAAGTAAACTTATCAAAGATAGAATTGAAGGCAAAGGAGGGGTCAATGAAGAATTAAAAAACATCTCAAATAAGGAAGCTAAAGGAGTGTTGCCATTGTATGAGCTGAAAACAATGTATAAATATCGCATATTCTCCTTATGAATAATAAGAAAAAACAGAGTGGTGTTTGGCGGTCGTGGATGTAAGTGCACATCATACTTAACCATGTAAATTGTGCTTGTGTTCTTCCCTAGATTTTTTTATAGGGCACATTCGGGAATGTTTTGACCAATAATGGATCCATTTTCCAAAGACATTGAGCTGACTATAACCAGGTCAAATGGTCAAGGTTGATTAAGCCAAGGTTCTACAGCGGCACAATGACATAGCAAGTACACGTTTAATTTAGTTTTTATTTTTTTAGTGTTTTTTTTTTGTCTGTGCGTGCGTTTGGGGCCTTGGGATCTATGTCTCAATTAGAGAAACAAACCCCTGGAACATAGAAAAACACGGTCTTTTCCCACTTGCTAACTCTATATCTCAAAGATCCTAGATCAGTTTTTGGTGAAACTTATTTTTCTGAGACCTTATTCATTCTAGATTATTTTCTTTGTTGGATAGTTTTTATGAAAATTTTTCTATCTGCCTCAAATCTGCATCCAAACAGAGAAAATTGATGTAGACATATACGGTTCTTTTCGGAGATAATCTTGAGTATTTGTACCTTTTCTCAGTCATCCGGTGTCAAATTCCTGAGAAATTAATTTCTCCTTATCCTTGACTCTTTTTTTTTTTTCCATCCTCAAAATCGGTACCCAAGAATAGAAGACTAAAATTCAGACCTCTTGCCTGTGGGTGGCATCTTAGCCGTCTGACAAATTTGAGGCATTGGAAAACTAGAACTCTCTTTCTGCTCTTTCTCTATCATGAGCTTAGAAACCCTGGTTTCTTAGGCATTTTCTGCGGTTGATTTCTCTTCCACGTTTCCTATTCTGTCATCCACAGACATCCTTGCCAAAGCCTTATCTCAACGAGCGGCCCTATTGACATTGGACATCAATAATTTATTACATCACAGCGTGCACAAGTTGTCATCAAAGGAGCCTCTCTCTCTCTCTCTCTCCTGGAATCCTCAAACGGAAAAGAAACGATGGCCAAATTTGAGCAATATGGAGAAGCGCTCTCTCTTACAACCATCCTGATAGCACTCATCTCTCTTTTCATCCTTACCAAGTTTCTTCTCACCAAGTTACCACGTAAAAGAGCACACAGAGATCAAGATTTCCTTCAACTGCCTTCACCACCAAAGCTTCCTTTGGTAGGGAATTTGCACCAGCTGGGCAATCTTCCACATCGCTCATTAAGCGCCCTCTCTCAAAAATATGGCCCCCTCATGCTCTTGCACTATGGAAGCATCCCCACCCTTGTTGCCTCCTCTGCAAAGATGGCAGAAGAGATAATGAAGAACCATGATCGCGTGTTCGCTAGCAGGCCATCTTTTGTTGCCCCTGATAGACTCCTCTATGGAAGCAAAGATGTGGCCTTCTCCCCATATGGGTCATACTGGAGGCAGGTAAAGAAGATCTGCACACTCCAACTCTTGAGTGCCAAGAAGGTTCAGTCTTTCAGATTGGTGAGAGAGGAGGAAATGGCTCTTGTGCTTGACTCCATCTCTCACTCTTGCTCTCAAGGTTGTGCTGTGGACTTGAGTGATACGTTTTTCTATCTCACAGAGAGTATGATATGTAGGGCTGCCTTTGGTAAGAGATTAACAGACCGTGGTGGGAAGAGTAAGTTTCATGACATGATGCTGGAGTTCTCACTATTGCTGTCCAGCTTCTGTGTGGAGGATTTCTTCCCATCTCTTGGGTGGATTGATGTGTTGAGTGGGCTAGAAGCCAGGTTTAAGAAGATATTTGAAAGGATTGATGGGTTTCTAAATGAAGTGATTGAAGAGCATGTGGTTGGCAAGAGGGGTGATGATGATCGGGTGGATTGCAAAGACTTGGTTGATGTGCTATTAGAGGTGCAGAAGGATGAGGCGCTTGATGAGCCCTTCACTAAAGACCACCTCAAGGGACTCATCATGGTAAGTACCATACAAATCTCTCTCTCTCTCTCTCTCTCTCTCTCTCTCTCTCTCTCTCTCTCTCTATATATATATATATATATATATATATATATATATATATATATATATATATATATATATATATATATATATATATATATATATCGTGCTCCCTAAGTACCTACTCCCACCTAAGCTTCATTTTTTCTAAATTTCTGAGCTTTTTTATTGATAAGACGTTATAAATATGATTTAAAATTATTATTTAGTGGAAAATAAGTTTTGGATCATGCGATCTTAGGTTTATTAAGATCTTCAAAATCCAAGGCTCATAATGTACAAAAATTTTATGACTTAAAAAATAATATTTTATGTAAAAAAAAACATAATCCTAAATATGATTCCTATTAAAATAATCTATGTTGAATACATCTATCACGTCTAACGTGTAATTAAAAAGATGCAACATGTAACTATGATTTCCAGTAGGTGAGAGTAGGTGGTCCCAGAGAATCATAGCATTAGTCATATATATATATATATATATATATATATATATATATATATATATATATATATAGTAAGAGAGAGAATAGAGCGGAGGTGCTTAATGATATGTGCTTAATAGCGTTTTTAGGTTTTGTCGTTATATTTTTAAATTCTAATCATACAGATGTGATATATCTACTTGGTTTTATAGGGAATTCAGACACATGAGCGGGTTTTTATAAGGATAAAAAAATCAACGATCCAAAATCTTTATAAATTTTCAAGGACCCAAATATCAATTTTTCATCAAAAACACATGATCTAGGTGTCGATTCCTTGTAAATCGACCATTCCCAACACATTTATGGGGTTGAAAATGTGAAAAAATATCAAAACTGTAGGAGAACCCATTAAGCACCTAATCTCTCTCTCTATCTATCTATCTATATATATATATATATCTATATATATATATATAGAGAGAGAGAGAAAGAGAGAGAGAGAGATGTGTAGCTATGCATTCCACAGGAGCACAACTACCAGTGGAGCCTTGTTGAGCGTCCATGGTGCATGTGATGGAAACTCAACGCTTTTTTCTCGAAAGAAACAATGTCAAAATCATAAAAAAAAGATTTAGCGCAGTTCTTGACTGTCGCTAAAATTTTTGTTAATATCGGGTGTCGCCTAGGGTTGTCAGCGAAGCAGGTTATATGTTCCCCCCCAAAACACGCAGGTGCGTGTTCTCAGGTCTGAATGAGCGCCACGTATATAAGCACATGGGACTCATTTTCCCGTGTGTGCCAACATCACTTAGCTTCAGAGTTTGGTGCGTTTGAAAAGACTTAAGTACCCTTTCCCACCATCAGTGCCATAAAATGATGTTTCGAGTAAAGGACAAAAATGTCCTCATGCTAGAAAATGTTAAAATCATCTTCATTTTCGCCCTAAGGAGTAAACTCTTCTGCTTTAACAGAAGCTCCTTGCAATATGTCGCCCTAAACGTTCTGGATCACCCTTTGCCGATGCACCATCTGCTGTAACAGAAGCTCTGATTGATGACTCACGCACCCTTTGTTGTCGTCTGCTGCCGTCGAAGCACCCTTTGTTGTCGTCTGTTGTACTCGGAGCACTCTTTGTCGTCTTCTACTGCCGCTAGAGTACCCTTTGCCATCGTCGTCGTCTATTATCGTCAAAGCACCCTTTGTCGTTGTCTATTCATGAGAAATAGTTGAACTACCAGAAAAATCAGCATTCTGTTTATTGTTTATCATGATACGAGGGTGCAAACATCGAACTGAGTAGACAGAGAATAACAATTTACAATAGAGATAATGATGACAATGTCAAACTGAGTAGAGTGACGATTTACAATAGAAATCAAATAAGAGAGTAGCGATTTACAGTAGAAATCAAATCAGAGAGTAGCGATTTATAGCAGAAATCAAATCAGAGAGTAGCGATTTACAGTAAAAATAAAATCAAAGAGTAGTGATTTACAGTAAAAATCAAATTAGAGAGTAGCGATTTACAGTAAAAATCAGATCAGAGCGTATCGATTTACAGTAGAAATCAAATCAGAGAGTAGCGATTTACAGTAGAAATCATATCAGAGAGTAGCGATTTACAGTAGAAATCAGATTTGGGTGTAGCAATTTACAGTATAAATCATATTAGAGAATAGCGATTTACAGTACAAATCAGATAAGAGAGTAGTGATTTACAGTAGAAATCAAATAAGAGAGTAGCGATTTACAGTAGAAATCAGATTAGAGTGTAGCAATTTACAGTAGAAATCAAATTAGAGAATAGCGATTTACAGTACAAATCAGATAAGAGAGTAGTGATTTATAGTAGAAATCAAATAAGAGAGTAGCGATTTACAATAAAAATCAGATAAGAGAGTAGCGATTTACAATAGCAATCAGAAAGTAGCGATTTACAGTAAAAATCAGGTCAGAGAGTAGCGATTTACAATAGAAATCAAATCAGATAGTAGCGATTTACAGTAGAAATCAAATCAAAGAGTAGCGATTTACAATAGAAATCAGATCAAAAAGTAGTGTTTTACAGTAGAAGTCAGATCAGAGAGTAGTGATTTATAATAGAAATCAGATTCGAGAGTAACGATTTACAGTAGAAATTAAATAAGAGAATAACGATTTATAGTACAAATCAGATTTCTACTGTAAATCACTACTCTCTAAAATGATTTCTACTGTAAATCGCTACTCTCTGATCTGATTTCTACTGTAAATCGCTACTCTCTGATTTGATTTCTACTATAAATTGTTACTCTTTAATCGAATTTTTACTGTAAATTGTTACTCTCTAATTTGATTTCTACTGTGAATTGTTACTCTCTTATCTGATTTATATTGTAAATCACTACTCTTTGAATTGATTTTTACTATAAATCGTTACTCTTTTATCTAATTTCTACTGTAAATTGCTCTTTTCAACAAAGAGAGAATAAAAACAACCACAGTCGCTCAGAGAGAAATCTTATTGCTATTTTCAACAATTGCAAGAGAGAAATAAAAGAAAGAATTTATACAAGGCAAGGACGACAACCCTAAACCTAAACAAGTTGAGTCTGATCCATAAGAAACTGAGTCTCAAACATAATCCCCAAAAAAAATCTTCCTGGGGGCGCTGCCCCCTGCCAGGGGCGGCCCCCCTGGGCCCCCGCTCGGTGACTGCGCAACGGAACCCGCACCGGGAGAACCCTCAGACCCTCCTTTCTGTATGGGAAAAAACTATGAATCAGGCAGGAACGAGAAGGCAGCCATATGTTGTAACACAAACTAAAAACAAAGGTGAAACGTGCAAATCTATTTACGGGGAGCGGGAGGACATTTTCATCAAACGCATATCTATCTTATCGGAGGACATTTCTGTCAAAAGCATACCCACCTTTTTATATGTTATTTTATTATAAAATCATCGTGGACAACATTGACATATGAATTATCGAAGGTCCCAAGATATTCCTTCGTACACACAAGACACACAATTTGTGTTTCGGGGATAACACACACCACCCTCCCGATTGTCAGTGATAGTTTTGATAACCACTAAAGGACCCAACACAAGTTTGACCTTTAGCTGTGGTCCATAATTCTAAAGCTCAAAACGGTGCAAAAATGCATCATGTGTGGTCCATCCATCTGATGGATGACCATCATCATTCCACTGTAGTGTACCTAAGGGTTGTGCAGTTATATATATATATATATATATATATATATATATATATATATATATATATATATATATATATATATATATATATATATATATATATATATATATATATATATAGTTATGTTAGGGCTATGGTGAGCACATGCCTACCCTGAAATTTGCAATAGAGGTCGGGTCAAGGTGGGTACAACCCAAGCCCGACCCAAAGGCACATGATGTGTTTCCCTCCTCTTTGACCCTTACCTTACCTCTCTCTCTCTTCCCTCCCCAATCCCACCTCTCTCCCTATCTACTCCCTCTCTCACATTAAGCACCTCTCTCTCTCTCTATCTATCTATCTATATATATATATATATAATGATGTGTAGCCAAGTAATCCATAGGAGCACAGCTACCAATGGAGCCTTGTTCATAGTCCATCACGCATGTGATGGATGCTCAACATTTTTTCTTGAAAAAACGTTGAAATAACATCAAAATCATAAAAAAAAGATTTAGCAGTGATTCCTGACTGCCGCTATTTTTTTTTAATGTTGAGCTACTCATAGGGGCATTAACGACAATTTCAACCAAAAATTAAGGTTTCAACGTAACTTGGACCTTTAGCTATGGTCCACAATTGCCGCTAAAGCTCAAAACGTTGCGAAAACACATTTTTAGCATTTTTGAACTGTTTTCGGGTGTTGGATGTCCATATGATGGATAGCCGGCATCATTCCACTACACGTGTGCACCTAAGGGTTGTGCAACTGTAATTTCTCTCTCTCTATATATATATAGCTATGCTAGGGCTAGGGTGGGCACATGCCCACCTAACACAAAATTTTCAATAGAGGTCGGGTCAAGGTGGGTACAACCCAAGCCCGAATCAAAAGCACACGATGTGTGCCCCTCCTCCTTGACCCCAACCTTTCTCTCTCTCTCTTTCTCTCTCTCACACACACAAAAAAATGCCACCAGACCTACACTACAGCCATGGTATACCTTTCATCGATCAGCAACAGCCTCCGTCATATGTGCACCATTCATAGTCTCTCTCTCTCTTCCAAAATCTAGGTCAGGGCCTTAAGCTTGCCACTTGCACCTTGCATTTAGTCGTTGCGGCTTCCCTAACAAGGCAGCATGCTATTTTGGTTTTTAAATGAGATGAAAATTTAATTAGGTATTTTTGTGTCTTTTAATCAATATTAAACATGATTCCACATGCTTGATTTTAGTTAGAATTTTAAAAAAGTTTTTTTGTTAATTAGGCTATATATGAATGATGTTTGTTAGGACTCAAGGTTATGATTTGTTTTTTTGAAAATTGTATAAATGTTTACTTATGGTTTTAGGGTCTTTTTTATATATTTTTTAATTACCATTATGCATAAATTCATGAATAATTAACAATGAATGCTTGATTTTGGTTAAAATGTTAAGGGTTTTGGTTCCTTTATCAATTAGCATAAATACATAATTTATCATGTTTGTATGAATTAAGGTTTGATTTGGTGTTTTTCAACATGAAAGTTGAATTATGCTTTTAGGGTATATGTATTTTTTTTATTATCATTAACAATGGATTCATAAAGAATTGGTTAGAATTTAGAAGTTAAAAAATAAAGGTTTTGTTGGTTATTTTATCAATTAGCATAGATGTGAGACTTATGATTTTTATTAAGATTTGTTTTTATTTGCATTAAAAAAGCAAAAAAATGCTGTTTTTGGTCTAATCCAAACAGGATTTAATCTTTTTCAATTGAAAATCACTAGATTTTGCTCATTTTCAGAGGATCCAGTCTCACAAATGCTCACGTCTCAACTAGATCTATAACTTCATTACCAAATCCAAATTAAATCTTATACCAACAACCAGGACCTACATCCCTACTACCTTTGTTGATGTCACAATGATACGCCATTTATAGGTCGTGTCATGGGCGACATCAGTTGGATACGCCATGACAGAGAAACTTTGGCATGTATAAACATTATTTTATTATTTTTATATAGTTTTTATTATTATTTTAATAACAATATTTTTGTATAGTAAAATATCAAAAAATATCTTTTTGTTAATTAAAATGTAAAAAAAAAAAATTGTCATCGTCTCTTATTTTTCGAACCTACGAGTCACGTGTTGGGTTGTTCCCGTACCTTTGTGACATGGCCTACTACCATCCCTGCCCACATTTCTAATCTTTTTGCGTTATCTTGGTATTCTCAATTTGTTATGGACAAACAGGACATGTTTGTTGCGGGAACCGGAACTAATGCCGCAGCCCTCGATTGGACGATGGCCGAGCTGGTGAAGAATCCACAAACGATGAGGAAAGCCCAAGCAGAGATAAGAGGCCAGGTGGCCAAAGGGAAGGCCTTGGTTGGGGACGAGGACGTCCAGGACCTCAAGTACTTGACATGTGTCATCAAGGAGACCCTTCGTCTGCACCCTCCTGCGCCTCTGCTTGTGCCCAGGGAGCTCACCCAAGACACGGTGGTTCAGGGGCACCTCATCCCTGCGGGAACGAGGGCGATCATCAACGCGTGGGCCATCGGAAGGGACCCACAGTGCTGGGAGGACCCAGAGGAGTTCAAGCCGGAGAGGTTCCTAACAAGCGAGATGGACGTCAGAGGGCAACATCTGCAGCTCATTCCATTCGGTGCTGGCCGTCGGATCTGCCCCGGGATCACCTTTGCCATGTGCACCGTTGGGCATGTCCTGGCGAACCTTTTGTACCATTTTGATTGGGAGGTCCCTGATGGTCTCCACCCTCAAGAACTTGACATGAGTGAGGCCCCAGGTATTAATGTGGACAGGAAGTCCCCTCTGAAGTTGGTTCCTACCACCCCTGCTCCATTAGTCTGTTAAAGTACTTCCATTTATAATATCAGTCTCCCCCACTGAGTGTAGCACTATAACGTTCAGAAGAAAATATGATTTGATGTATGTTGAAAGTTGAAACTTCCTATCTAATATTAATTGGATGATATAGGAAGTCTTTTGGGGAACAATAGGACTTGGTTCTGATCTGCGTAAAGAGTTGAAACCCTGATGTTGGTTGAGATTAGGCTGGATAAGAGAGGCCAAGCAATGAAAGGAAAACTTTTTAAGCAACTTTAGCACATGCCTGTCCCTTAGCCTTTTTGGCAATATCCCATCAAGTAGGTGACTGAAAGCTCGAAGGAACAAAACTGTGAGTTCTTTGGACCAATCTGCCAGGCAATGCTTAGATTGAGTTGATACATCTCCCCCTATGATTTTCACCTCAATAGTTTTCTACCTTCATTAATACATTCATATATATTTCTTTCAAAAAAAATACTTTCATATATATATATATATATATATATATATATATATGTGTGTGTGTGTGTGTGTGTGTGTTAAGCTATGGTGCTTTGGAAGCACATACACCCACCTACAAGAAACCATAGGGTGCTGATTGCATCTTCTCAATCAAACTTCATTGCTGAAATCAGCATACTTTATTTCATAAGGAATCATGTCTTGTATCATGTTTTTTAAATGTAAAAATATGATTTCTTAAGCCATGAAATCTTCGCACTTTATGGGCCACTGATTTTTGAAGATCTTAAAAAACGCACATGTACATCACAATCACATTATCCAAA
Organism: Nuphar pumila; assembly: GCF_984573655.1. NCBI lineage: Eukaryota > Viridiplantae > Streptophyta > Magnoliopsida > Nymphaeales > Nymphaeaceae > Nuphar > Nuphar pumila. The sequence continues at coordinate 85,067,636 of NC_143263.1, read as the reverse complement.
GAAATGTACAAATCATATATCTAGGAATTGATCAACATAGAAAAACTAAAAATTATGAAAATTATATATGGGCTGTAGTATCATCACACACACATATTAGGGGATAACTTTGGTGGGAACTGAGTAAAAGGCATATTGCCCTAAAGTATTTTTTAATTAATAATGTGTATAATACAATATTTTGTATAATATGTATAATACATATGTAAAACATTATAATATATATAATATATACTGGTAAATGGAAACCTACAAAAATGGGCACCGTGCTGAATGAAACATGATATTGGGTTCTCGTGTTCTTTTCAAAATTTCAACCTCATATATGTGTTCAACGTGATTGATTTACTAGAAATCAAATAATGCATTCTTTATGAAAAAGGGTAATTAGAGCCTCAAAAATTTAGGAAATCCGTATGGCATTGATTTTTGAAATCATCAATTTGAAGGCATGTGATGAGAGATCACACCCCCTACAATATAAAAAGAAATAAATGTAAAAATAAGAAAAACCATATAAAGGACCAGCATCCCAGCCATGGTATCTCTCACCCGATCCCACCTCAACCAAACGGTTCCTGAGGCAGCTTCAAGAGACCCACCAATTCCCCCGTAACCAGTGGAATACTCTGGCCATTTACATCTCACTTTGTCCTTTGTTAAGACAAGAAAGCTCTACATGACAATTCAAGTACAAGATTTTGATGATGAACAACTCGAACAACTGAATTTCAGCTAAGGCAATGAAGAAAGATGAAAAAAATGAAGAATTCGTTGAAGAATCTGTAAAGACAAGTGTGCATGTATAAATCTCTTTAAAAATCTTAGATTCTTGTAAGAGCCTTACTTTGATTGCATATCTTACTTGCATTTCAGCTAAAAATACTTAAGAAAAACTTTTCTAAAAAAAACCCTTGGCAAAAATCATTTTAGAAAGCTCTTTATCCACATTTTTAGGTTTATCAGTCGACCAATAGACTCATCAGTCGACTGATTTTTTTGTGTCAGTTTTTCAAAGCAAAACGTCAACTTTCTGATCAGTCGACTGACCCGAGAGTTTGTTTTCTGAAAAGTTTAGTAGTAGTTGACTGAAGGTTTTCTTAGTCGACCGGACAAAATGTTCAATTTCTGAAAAAGTTAAGCAGGAGTCGACTGAAAATTTTTTAGTCTACTAATGATTTTAATCAGTTGACTAATTTTTCTTTAGTCGACTAAGTTTCAAAAACTAGAATTTGAATTTGTTTGGCTAGACACAGTAGTTGATTGACTTTAACAGTCAGTCTGCTAATATTTGAATTCAGTCGACTGATATAGTCATTTTCTGAAACTTTTAGAAGTTGCATTATTTCATTTTTCAAACATTTTTTACTATTCAAAAACCTCTGTTTGACACCCCTTTGTACCACCAACGTTTTGAATTATTTAGCTATAAATAAGAATGAGATCTACACTCAAAATAATGAAGAAAAACATCAAATTCTTTGTTTTTCACTCATATTCATTTTCTCTCACTGAGTATTTTCACTCTAGTTTTTCACTTTATTTTTTTCTGTGAGTTAGTGAAATTGTGAGTTGAGTATTTCAGCAGCCTTAGAAGCATATTCCACTCCATTTGCATTTATAAGAAAGGCTCATAGGTTGATCGTAAGTTGGCTATTTCAATTTTTTTGTAAAAGGACAGAGTCTCCTTGGTTTAAAGGAGAAGTTTGCTTTCAGTAGGGTTGTTGCTGAAAGTGGGACCAGTTTTGGTCTGTTTGAGCTTGTGGTGATACAAGTGTGATAGTGGAAATCTCAAGTGAGTTTTGCTTGGGGACTGGATGTAGGTCTGGAAGACCGAATTAGGATAAAATCTTTGTGTTCTTTATGTGTGATTGCTTTACAGTATTCAAATTCTTTCAAATTTTAAAGACGAAGATTAAAAATACTATTCACCCCCCCTCTAGTACTCATTGCATCGATCCTACAACACTTTCATTTGGTATTAGAGCGAGGTTTGTTATCTTTTGATTTTACCATCATCTAGCATGACAACAACATCATCTTCTCATCACAAAGAAAGATGCTTCTCAATGTATCTTCTTCTCTTTGACGAAACAAACTATGGCTATTGAAAAGTAAGAATGACAATATTCCTATAATCCATGGATCTTAAAATTTGGAGAGTTGTTTCAGAAAAGTACCAAGCACCATCAACTGATTTCAGCCTATGGACCGATAAAGCAAAGAAGACTGCTTCACTCAACGCCAACGCTATTAATGCGCTATATTGTGTCGTTGACAAAGTAGAGTTCAATCATTTCTCTCAATATTCTACTGCAAATAAAATCTGGCATACTTTTCTCGTGACTCATGAAGGTACATCAAAGGTAAAGGAGTCTAAAATTGTCTCTTTAGTTTATAAATTTGAGTTATTTAAAATAAAGCAAAATGAGTCAATTTATGACATGATAACTAGAATGACCGATATTACTAATACTCTCAAATCCCTTGAGAAAGAATATTCACAAGTGGATTTAGTTAGAAAAGTCCTAAGGTATTTAACTCCTGAATGAGAGAGAAATACCACAACAATAGAGGAAGTCAATGATTTAAACACCCTTTCTCTGGAAGATTTAGTTGGTAATTTGATGGCATATGAAGTTCAATTTCAAGATAGACAAGAAGAAAAACCAAAGAAAAACTCTCTTGCATTCAAAGTCACTTTAGACTTTGAAGATTCAAACGAAGATGAAGATATTGTCTTTATCACTAGGCAATTCAAAAGATTCATAAAAAAGGAGAAATTTCAAAGAAAGGTAAAGAAAATTGAACCATTAAATCCTGATGAAGTCAAGTGTTTCAACTACAAAAAGGTTGTACATATCAAAAGAAATTTTCCTCTTCTTAAAATCAAGCCTAAGGACCAATTCAAGAAGAAAAGGCATTTCAATCAAGTTGGGATGAAAGTGACTCTTCTTCCGATGAAGAATCAAATGAAAAAGTCGCCAACATGTGCTTTGTAGCACAAGAAGACTCGGTAAGTCAATTTGATTATGATAACTTATTAGAAGTTTTTAATGATTTATATGCTAAATTTAATAGTCTAAGTTCTAAAAACAAAGAATTGAAAATAGAATATTTGACTCTTAACTCTAAGAACAATTTATTATTTCAAGAGATGAAAGATCTCAAGAAGGAAAAGTTTTCTCAAGCATCTAAGATAAAAGAAATTGGCATTAGAACCAATGTCATACAAGAAGATATATCTAGTTTGAAAGAAAAATCTAATGATCTTCTCTTTATAGTGACTAAGTTCACTAATGGTCAAGAAATTCTAAAAAAACTTTTTGGTTCTCAAAGATGCTCGGTTAACAAAACTGGATTGGGAGATAGTTTCTTTGATACTCAAAATAGACCAAACTATGTGGTAAAGAATCAAAGTCAAAAATTTTAATCATTGGTTCAAAGAACTCAGTTTTCTAGACATGTATATCATGGTAGAAATATATCACATCATGGTACTTTCAATGCATATAAGCCTAGACATGTTTATCCATCTTATTATGCTTCTTTCTACAATTCTAGAAATGCTAAAACATTTTATGATAGAAAGAGTAATTATTCTCAAAGAAAACCAAAATCCAAATGGATTTGGGTTCCTAAGACTAACTCTTATGGACCCGAATATGAAAAAGGGTCAAATGCTTTGTCTTCCAATTTTGTTGTAGGTACACAAAATATGAAATAAGTGAATCTTGGACAGTGGTTGTTCCAAACATATGACTGGAAGGCTAGAGTTATTTTTCACCCTTCAAAGTAAGGATGGAGGAACCGTCATCTTTGGTGACAATAGTAAGGGGAAAGTAATCTGTATTGGTAATATTGGTAATCCAAAATTTTCCTTGATAGAAAATATTCTTTAAGTAGATGGATTAATGCATAATTTGATATCTATTAGTCAATTATGTGACAAAAGTTTTCTCGTTTCTTTTGAACTTGATTTATACTTAATTTCTTATTCTTGTTCTAAAAAGATCATCTTTAAAGAAAAAAGAAGGAACAATGTATATGAACTTTATCTTGATGAGTTACCCACCTTCAATGAAAAATGTCTTATTGCTTCAAATGAAATTCAATGGTTATGGCACAAGAGACTTGGATATGTTAAGTTTAAATTAATTTCTAAGTTATCCAAGAATGATCTTGTTAGAGGCCTACCTAGAATATCATATAAAATTTTTTATTTATGTGATGCTTGCCAAATGGGTAAACAAATCAAGAGTTTTTTCAAAGCAAAAGATATAGTTTCAACAAATCGTCCTCTCAAAATTTTACATTTAGATCTATTTGAACCATCTAGAATTCAAAGTTTGAATGGTAGTAAATATGCTTTTGTTATAGTAGATGATTATTCTCATTTTACTTAGGTGATGTTTTTGAAAAGCAAAAATGATGCTTTTTCTGAATTTTCTAAACTATGTAGAAGAATTACAAATGAAAAATATACCTCTATTATTACTATTCGTAGTGATCATGGAGGAGAATTTGAAAATTAATCTTTTCTAAAGTTCTGTGATTTACATGGAATATCTCACAACTTTTCTTTTCTTAGAGTAGATTCACAAAATGGAGTTATTGAAAGAAAGAATAGAACATTGCAAGAATGTGCTAGAATTATGCTTCAAGATAAAAATTTACCAAAATATTTTTGGGTTGAAGCAGTAAATACAACATGTTATGTTTTAAACCGTATTCTTATACAACCTCTTTTACATAAAATCCTCTTTTACATAAAATATGTTTTAAATTGTATTATGATCGTATACCAAAGATCTCATATTTTAAATTTTTTGGTAGTAAATGCTTCTTGTTAAATACCAAAGATAATCTTGATAAGTTTGATTCAAAATCAGACGAAGCAATATTTCTTGGATATTCTTCTAGAAGCAAAGCTTATCGTGTTTTTAATAAAAGAACTTCTTGCATTGAAGAGTCTTTACATATTGTATTTGATGAGAATTGTGAGTTTGTTATATCTCTAAGCGAAGGAGAAAAAGTCATACCTCAAGGAGAACATTTGATAGAAAGCATTTCACAAGAAAACATTCCTCAAAATCTTTCACCAGTTTGGAAAGAACTTCGTAAGCAGATTATTGGAGAAACAAAGAGTGGTGTCCAAACTAGAAGTCAATTGGAAGAATATATTGCAAAATTTGCTTTCATATAAAAAATAGAACCAAAGAATATCAATGAAACTTGTGATGATGAATTTTGGCTTTTGGCCATGTCTGAAGAACTTAACCAATTCACTCAGAATGATGTATGAGATCTAGTTGATAGACCAAAGGATCATCCAGTAATTAGAACGAGATGGGTCTTCTGAAACAAGCTAGACGAGAACGGTAAAGTCATTCAAAATAAAGCAAGGCTATAACAAAAAAGAAGGCATAAATTTTGATGAAACCTTTGCACCAGTGGCTCGATTGGAGTCAATTCGAAGGATGCTTGCTTTTGCTAGCTACATGAATTTTAAGTTATACCAAATTGATGTTAAGAGTGCATTTTTGAATGGATACATCAATGAAGAAGTTTATGTAGAACAACCTTCAGGCTTGGAAGATGAAAAATATCCAAAAAGAGTCTATAAATTAAAAAGAGCTTTGTACGGACTCAAAAAAGCACCAAGGGCATGGTATAAAAGACTACGAAGCTTTCTAAAAAAATAGAGTTTTTCCACCAAACGGGTAGACTCCACTCTATTTATTAAAAATCTAAATTCAGATATTCTTATTATGCAAATTTATGTTGATGATATTATATTTGGTTCTACTAATGATTCTCTTTGCAAAGATTTTGTTAAAGCTATGCAGAAAGAGTTTGAAATGAGCTTGATGGATGAATTGAACTACTTTCTTGGACTTCAAATAAAGCAAACTGAAGAAAAAATCTTCATCAACCAAGCCAAGTATACAAAAAAACTTCTTAAAAGATTTGGCATGGACTCATCTAAATTAAGAAAAAATCCTATGAGCACAACTACCTCTTTTGACAAAGATGAAAACGGTAAAACTATAGATACTAAGCTATACAGAGGTATGATTGGATCTCTATTATACTTAACTGTGAGTCGACCTAATATAAAGTTTAGTGTTTGTATGTGTGCTAGATTTCAAGTTAATCCAAAAGAATCTCACTTAATTGATGTAAAACAAATTCTTTGATACTTGAAAGATACTTTAGACTTTATTTTGTTTTACCCGAAATCATCTTCCTTCAATTTAGTTTCATATAATAATACAGATTTTGTTGGAAGCAAATCATCTTCCTTCAAATCACAAAGCATTTACAGATGAAACATCACAATCATCATAATATTTATTTGGCAAAGCTTTCAATTATGCACATTCTTGCATGACATAACGATCAAACTTATCATATTTTCAATTTTCTTTGGACTATCGTCCAAAACAAATATTCAGGATCTGTATTTAATCAAACTTACCCATATTTAAGTATTTGTCATTCTCATACAACCAAGAATGATCTATTTCTTCATATATATATATCTCTGTTTTCAATACAAATATATATTATATTTTTTTCATTTGTTATGGACTTGTAATATATATATATATATATATAATTTATTTATTTTCATCGTCAGCTGCAGCCTGCTGCACTCTGAGCTACAGTGCACCATGCATCATGGGTGGCACACTCAGTTGGCTTCCAAGTTTGAGCTAGGTGGGCTGGGGTCGGCAGACCCAGCCAGATGCACACCTAGTGGGGGTTGTCACTGTAGCCTACGGCTCAACACAGCAGTTGGAACTGCTTTATTCTGTAGGGCAGCAGCATAGGTTGCAAAACGTGATGACAACCGGTTGATTCTGGCAGACCCGGTCGCCCTGCTGTATATTCTTTTTTTCACTCTATATATTTTTTATTGTTATTTTATTTGTTTTTTTTAGATAACAGTTTGCTGTTGGGTAGCATCAAACACTGTATACTATATAGGAAATGGGCAGCTGGCTAGGCTCTGGTGGCCCTAGCCGATCTGCCGTTTATATTACATTTTTCATATTTCTTTTCATCCTAGTCACATCAGTGGTGCAGGTGCAGTGCACCCTGGCGTGCCACTGAGCCTGGTTGATTTGACCGACCCAGGCCCAACCGGTTAGACTGACCAGTAGGTTGGTCTGACTCGCTGGTGGTGTGATTTAGAGAGAAGTGAACTAGGGTCGTGCATGCCCTAGTTCGGTTCTAATCACACCCCCAAAATATATTATATATTTTATATATATATATATATACATGTTTTTTCTTTTTAAAGGAAATAATAGATGTGTGCATATGTGTGAGTGAACATGTACATAAAACTACCTAAATGCACAAATAACATTAATCGAAACACATGGGTGATTCTCTTCAAAACTTTCATTCATTTATCGTAGAATATATACCTATGTATTTCTCCATGAATAATGATTGGATCAAAAACGAGAAAAAATACATACATACATATACATATATATATATATATATATATATATATATATATATATATGTGTGTGTGTGTGTGTGTGTACGAAGCCTCTTTTCCCGAATGACAATTTATCATGTAGGACATCACCAAGATGGACTATATGAAAATATAGTGACCTTCTATCGGGTTTTTTCTATTCATCCACTTGAATCCCACACCCATGATTCGATTATTGTGTCTAATATGCCACATGCTCTCCAAGATATGGGAGTAGATTTGCATATTAGAATGGAGCCCGTATGAGCTTACATGCTGGCCCAATACTCATGCCCCTTGGTTCAGGAATTCTACCTCGTGTGTGTTTTGATTGAATCGGCAAAAAAATGAATTTTCATCTTGTGTAACTTCCTAAATGAAAAAAGGGAGAGGAAGAGCCCATCAAGTATGGGGTCTCTTCTCCTTTAAGTCATTAATTTGACTTTTAAAAACACTACTTATTTATTTAATATATATCTTATTATGTTTTATTATTTCTTTTAACCCCTTTAGAGAAGAGGGAGGGTTGACTCACCATTTTCACTTACTCTCATTAATGCTTTTCCAAAAATGTGTGTTGTCATTTACCAGGGCCCACTTAAATGAGGGGCGACCCACTATGGTCTCTTTTCTTTCTTTTCCTTTTCTTTGTTTATTGTTTCATTTAGCGTAGCTTGCATTTTTAATGGCTTATATTAACTTTAGAAAAATCATTAAGATAATTTGTTAGTCTCAAGTAATCTATAAATAGATATACTATTTAATAATAAATCTTATCATAATAAATTAAAACCTTGATCTTTGGTTCTTATTTGATCTTGGATCTAGATTGGATGTAATTCTATTTGAATCAAACCCAAATCATATCCAAATCTAAAGTAGATTTTGGATCCACCCATGTTCCATGTCTAAATACCAAATTTGATTTCTTTCACTAATGGATTTCGGATTTACCTAAGATCCAGATCCAAATACTAGATCTAACTACTTTAGTTAATGAATTTTGAATCTAACCGAGATCCAAATCCAAATTCTAAATCCAAATAAAATGTGGGATTAAATTTCAAGTTTTAAAATTTCTTGAAACCGTTAATTTCACTCGCTCTCATAATTGTAGTTGCTTTATAATAGATTAAGTAAAAATAACACATGAAAACTAAGATAAATCCTCAATTATATATTTAACTAATTAATGGAAATTTGCTGGTCTTACAACAAGTCCCAATTTACCCATGAGTCTCGTGACCCTTGCATTATAGTGAAAATCCATCATCATTTGAAGCAGATTGCCTTTCGCACATTCTCAAGTGAGCTTAAAAAATTCAATGAAAAAACCATCTCACCTCAAACTTTTTTCATTTGGGACCGACGAAATCGCATTCTTTATCAATTCCAAAGTGAAAGCACTAGAGACGCCCCCTCCTTCCCTCATCGACTAATGATTCGAAAGCCAAGCCTTATCAATCATACCACATTTGAGAAGTGTGTTTTGAAGTACTCAGTGGCCCTATATATGCAATATGTGTGAGTCTTCCTTTCATGTTCCATCCATTATCAAAGATGAGATGCCATTTATGCTTTTTCTTGAAGGACATATCAGTGAAAGAAGTGTGTGTTCAACTCTTCCACTTTGAGCCAATGTGCCTTTGCTTTTTGCTTCCACCATATGAAGTCCTCTACTATGGCCTCCATTTCCCTCACCCCAAGACAACCAAATAGGAGTGGTATGATACCGTGATTGGGTTCAATGCAGCCCTTATATCTTGTTGAAGTATGTTTATGGAGACCAAGAACCGATCATGCATCTTCATTATCAGCATGTTTATGGAGACCAAGAACCGATCATGCATCTTCATTATCAGCACCACCCTCTTGTTAGACCACATCCTTGTATAAGAAAATTCAACAACTGTGCTTCTTCCAAAAAGCCTGCAAACCACCTCATATTCCTTGTGTACAATTGGGTGAAGTTGGAATCCTCCAAAAGAAGGAAAGAGTTGAAGTCACCCATTACACACCAATCCTTTGATGTGGAGGGGCCAAATTCCACTGAGTCTTTTTCCAAAATTTCTTTTTCAACCCAGTAGTGCAAGGCCCATAAACCATTGTAAGAAGAAAACTTCCATCCCATACTCCCAAGGAAAAAAAAGTATGGATATGGAGTAGCTTCCAATATGAACAATATTACCATCCAAACCCTCCTTCCAAGCCATCAATATGCCGTTGGACCGGCCAATCAGTGAATGAGTGACAAAAGAACATTGCCTCCAAAGCTCCTCAATAAACGATCTATTCATCTCCTCCATCTTTGTTTCTTGAACACATTACATCCAGACCGGCCAATCAATATATATATATATATATAATTGTTTTTCATGCCCACACCCTTCTGTCGCATTGAGTCGAGTCTGATACATCAATGTGATGGAGGCGGAGATAGACTTAGCTTTCCCCCGCCCTGTCTTGCCTAGGGGTGGCAATCGGGTCGAGTCGGTGGGTCAGCATACCTCAACACGAATCCGACCCGTTTATTAAACGGGTCAGCTGTGGCAAACACGAACCCTACCCATTTATTAAATGGGTAACCCGACACAACACGGTTAACCCGTTTAATAAACAGGTTGGGTCGGGTAAACGGGTTGGCGGGTTGGGTTCAGGTAAACGAGTTGGCAGGCGGGTCGGGGTCGGGTAAACGGGTTGGCAGGCGGGTCGGCAGGTCCGGTTCGGGTAAACGGGTTGACCTGCCCGCCTAACCAGTTTATTAAACAGGTCAGGAGGATTGGCATACCCCTAACACGAACCCGGCCCGTTTAATAAATGGGTTTGGCGATTCGACCCGTTTACGACACGAACCCGTTTAAACCAAACCCGAACCCAGCTAAGAAGCGGGTTGGCGGATTGTGTCAGATTTTGCCACCCCTAGTCTTGCCCTGTCCCCGATCCCCATTAGTAAAATAGCTAAAATATCTTTAAGGATGGCAGTAGATCAGGGAGAAACGGCTGAGGATGGAGGTTAAAATCAAAACTCGTACCTGGATGAAGGCATGGAGGGTAGAATTTTGAGATGGGGTGGGGGTGGTGGCCTTGTTCCCCGCCGATGACCTGGTCCACTACCATCCCTACTTACCTTTCGTTATATATATATATATATATATATATATATATATATATATATATATATATATATATATATATATATATATATATATAGAGAGAGAGAGAGAGAGAGAGAGAGAGAGAGAGAGAGAGAGAGAGAGAGAGAGAGAGAGGGTTCAACTCACAAGGAGTTCGACATTATGTCACAAACGCACATGTGATCAGCAGCGCATCGTGCATTATCACTTTTTTGGAATTCATTGGCCATTGAATCGCCATAAAGTTGTGATATTTTCAAAATATTGGTGACATAAGGTGCAACTTATATTTTTCAAAATATTCCTTTGCTAGGTTATTGATGCGCCTATCAAAAAACAGACACCCATCAAACTTATATAAAGTGAATGAATCTAGAAATTGGAGTTCTCTTGGAAGAGCCCTTAATGGGGATTGTGTCATATAATTAACCATCAAAGCCCATCTTTTAATATTAACAATTTTTACATCCATGACCAATAACAACAATGAATACAATTACAAGAAAATATACATTTATATCTCAACTAAAAACACACAAACTGGACCTACCATGCACATCTCAACAACTAAAGATGAGTTCATTCAGGAGGTGAGCGTTTGCAACCACAGAAGATGGCCGAGAAACTGCACCCTTTCCTGGCCGTGGGCTTGGCGTTCGGTGACTCTGCGCGGTTCGCCACCAATTCGGTGCTCCTGTTTGGGACAGGCCCAGATGTTGATGGCCTTCCAGTGATGATGAAGCGATCATCCCAAACACGGCCAGAGGAGCCTTGTCTCCTAAAGGACATCGATGACCTCTGCAATGTACTCATGAGGGGGAAAGGAAGGTGCGATGGTCACACAAAAATTGCTAAAAAGATAAAGAGAATGCATTGCTGGCTTTGGTTGTGTAAATTAATCAAACAATTGGTGAGCACAAGATGCGCTCGTCCGTGTGGCCATGAGTTGAGTTCGTTATGTTTGTTTTGGTGGTGCTCGGTTGTACCAAACGGCTGATGCGAGGTCCTTTAGTTCTTGAACATCCTGCCGAAACGCCTGCACGATTCTCCACTTGTGGCTGGTCATATTGTATATAACGGATTCATTGGTCATATTCAATCCTCGCCGTGAATCTCACTTGGTGAGATGTACACGGGCCCTACTCTAATGGTTTTCGAGCGAGATGCACAGTTCCCAAGTAAGATGTGTGATATTCAATCCTCACCACGAATCTCACTTGGTGGATGCATGGTTCCTAAGTAAGATGCGTGATGTTTGATTGGATATAACTGATGATAGGATTATGTTTAATATGCCCCAAAAGCAGCTCCATAATTTAAAAACCATGATATTTTCAAAGGTTGATGTGATAAAAAAAATATCGCCTATTTTTAAAAATACTGAAATTTTATCACAAAAATAACACAATTAAAAACGGATTTTTTTAGCACTCATATATTTGAAATTGTTCTTTATACTTTTCTAATCCTTTTATATTTTCGTATGTTTTGATATTTTCCTTGGATTTTCCCCAAAAAAAAAACATTTCAAAATGTTGCTAGATGTTCTTTTGAAAAATATTTGTGGCATCCAAATGCAGCTCCATAATTTAAAAACCATGATATTTTCAAAGGTTGATGTGATAAAAAAAATATCGCCTATTTTAAAAAATACTGAAATTTTATCACAAAAATAACCCAATTAAAAACGGATTTTTTTAGCACTCATATATTTGAAATTGTTCTTTATACTTTTCTAATCCTTTTATATTTTCGTATGTTTTGATATTTTCCTTGGATTTTCCCAAAAAAAAAAATTCAAAATGTTGCTAGATGTTCCTTTGAAAAATATTTGTGGCATTTGTCTAATTTAGGCTGCATGTGCCAAAACCGTGATCCCGATTTTGCCTTTGTAGGAAAAACGATAACCTGATCCATATTTAGCTAGGTTTAGTTTTGCAAATTTTAGGGGCCAGCTTTTTGCCCCTAATCCCAAAACGGGTCTCGCATTTCTGAATTTTCTGATATTTTCCATAAGTTTTCTGGAAATTACCAAATAAAGATCTCGAGTAATATCCATTATCTTAGGTAAAATCATATGTTTAGTTTTTTGTTTAGCCCTTCGGAATTTAAAACTACTTATTTATCCTCATAAAAAAACATAAAGGTAGGTGCTTGGGTCATTCTGTTATGCAGGATATTATTGTTAGTTGATTCAATCTAATTGAGATTTTTAAATGAAATTTTTACTTTACAAAATTGGACATCTTCCTTTGTTATCAAATCCTACTGTTCCTACCAGATCCAGTGCAGCTAGTCAATTACACAAGATAAATTTTAATTGGGTCGGTCGGATACCCAGACAAAACTCACAGCCCAAACACAATTAGAATGATGTTGGGATCCAGTGATCGGTTAAGTGATCTCTTATGTAATACCAGCCAATGACATGACAGCATTTTGAGTGGTGCCTTCATTCAGTTGCTGTGGGCTCATGGAGTGTTGTCATATGGTTGGCCTGTGTCACAGATCACTTAAGCGATCCATGTATCCCTACTAATGGGAATGGTACTCGGGTCGGTATTTTTATGCCCATATGTGGAAACTTTGATTTTGTGCTGGGCCGGATATCAAATACAGATCCGACCAATTGAGTTGCCATCCCCCTTGTTCTGGCCATACCCAGAAGATATCCTCTGTCAAGCATCTTCAACCTTGAGAACCACCACAAGGGTGTCTCAATAGCTTTCAGAGGTGGCCCACAAAAAGGCAGGGTGGTCATGAGGCCCCACCTGGGATTTTCTTTGCACCGGCAAGGGTTTTTCATCATAATAATAATAATAAAAAAAACTCTTGAGGAGGAACCATCGTGCACTATATCTACGGCTGTCAACAGATCAGACTTGCGTCGGACCAGCATTTGCCCAAATCTGCCCAAATAATAACCGGTCGGGTTCAGGGGCTCCACCCTGATTATGTCATGTCATGAACATGAATCCCAAACCCTACTTATTAAATTTAAAGAGTGAATATATGTTCGAAAAATTGATGCGTACCTTGTGACAAAAATGATGTGTTTTCAAAAATGCCTCACAATTTACTAAAATTCGTCAAATAGACAATATCCTAGGTTTTTACATTTTTTTTATGATTTTACCTCTTGTAGATGAGAATTTCTTATTTTTGCAGGCCACGATGCTGAAAGTAAATGGACCCACAAAACTCATCAACAAACTCGCATATGAGGTTGTGAAGTTTCAAAATACTTGTGAAATTCATGACAAGTATCACAAGGTACGTTGCAAAAAACTTTAAAGTTTGCAAAAGTTCATACCATACGAAATTTCAAATGAGTATCGTAGGGCTATTGTGAAATTTCTTTTTCTTATGAAATTTTGTCCTATATAAATGATGTATCATTTTTCAACCCCTTATTTGCATTTGGATGCCCTATTTTCGCAACCTTAGGATTCTTTTGGTCTCCCAACTAGTGGTCTTCAATCCTTTCGATGACATTCCGATGACATTCAGGCTTTGAAAAAATCCCTCACAGGCAGTGATTTACCGACAATGATAAACCCCGAAAGCATGGGTGGCACTTCATTGACAATGAGTTTTTTATATAAAAGCATGTGTGGCACTTCATTAAGAGTGAGTTTTTCTAGTAAAAGCATGAGCAACACTTCATAGATGATGAATTTTTTCGATAAAAGCATCAATGGTGAGAAGATCAATGACACTTTATCGACAATGAATTTTTTCAATAAAAGCATCGATGATGAGAAGATTGGTGGCACTTTATCGACAGTGATTTTTTTAATAAAAGCATCGATGATGAAAAGATTGATGGCACTTCATCGATAGTGAGTTTTTTTCTGTAAAAAGCATCGGTAGTGAGATCTTATGCTATGGGTGAGGTAGGAAACCAAAAGTCTGCGAGTTATTCATGAGTGTTGCATTCTCATCATAGAGAACGTAAAGAATGGTAATGCAGAAAGCATCTGCACTAATGAACTATGACAACCGAAAAAATGTGTTGAACGATGATGATGTAGAGTCTATATATCTCCATCAGCGTTCATTTGATCCTCAAGAGAACAACACGGAATGTAAAATCAATGATGGTATATTGTGTTTTCTTCCTACCAAAGATGTGGTATAATTTGGCATTCTTGAGGTCGAAAAGATGAAGATACCTTATACATACTTTATTTTCTTTTCATAAAAAAGGCAATGAGAAGCAACATTCTTGTGAAAAAATGGAATGAATGAAATGTATGAGTGTTTTCATTTTGTAAAAAAATAGAATAAATGCAAAATATATGAGCAACTTCAGTTTATAAAATAATAGAATTAATGTAATATATAAGCGACTTCATTTTATGAAATAATAAAATGAATGAGATTATGAGCAACATCATTTTGTAAAAGAATGCAATATATGAGCCACTTAATTATGTGAAAGAATAAAATGAATGTAAAATGTATGAGCGCCTTCATTTTGTGAAAGAATGGAATGAATGCAATATATGAGTGACTTCATTTTGTAAAAGAATGAAATAAATGAGTGACTTTATTTTATGAAATAATAGATCGCACGTACACATGCAGATTTCTATACAAACTCACACACATATATGCATATTTCTTTCAAAATATGTGAATTTTTTACTTATATAATATTTTTACTTTAAATTTCACTATTACAGAATAAATCCACTTGTTTAACAATTTAACAATACATATAAACAAAATTAAAATCATCTACAAACATAACAAAATAACTATAAATTTTATCAATCTTACATGCAAAGTTATAACCAAATTTTTAAATAAAACTATGAATGAACTTTACATCCAAATGACATCTAAGTTTTTATTCATTCTATCAAAATTACATCCACATAGAGATGCAAATAAGGGGTTGAGAGGACCACAAAAACTCTAAGGTTGCAAAAATAGGGCATTCAGATGCAAATAAGGGGTTGAGAAATTAAGTGTCATTTATATATAACAAGATTTCGCAAGAAAAAGAAATTCTGTAATACCCCTGCGATACTCGTTTGGAATTTTGCAAGGTCTAGACTTTTTGCAAGTTTTTCATAATGTTGCAATACCTCATGTGATGCTATTTTGGAATTTCAAAAGTTATGAACTTTCACAATACTTAAAAGATTTTTGCAATGTGCCTTGCGATACTCTTCACAATTTTTGCAAGTGTTTTGGAATTCCGCAATCTGTTTTAGAATATCTTAACCTCATATGTGATTTTGCTGATGAGTTTTGTGGGTCCATCCACTTTCAATATCATGACCCTCAAAAATCAAAAAATCGCAGCTGCGAAGGGGTAAAAACATCAAAAAAAGTGAGAACCTATGGAATTGTCCATTTGATGAATTTGGTAAATTGTGGGACATTTTTTTAAAATGCATCTTTTTTGTCTTCCATTACAATCATTTTTCAATATATTTACACTAAACAATACATAAAATGATTAGTTCAGCTGGGACAAGTTGGAAATCTGAGCAAAATTATATTTTAAACCCAACTTACATGTTGTGCAGTTCAGGTTCAGGTCGACCTGAAAGTTAAGTCGAGTCATAAGTTTTCAACCCTATACTCGGGTATTAGGGTTCAGCTCAAGTTTGGTATATGACACAAACCCAACCCATTGACAACCCTACCAACACCGCAGTTCATTCCATAATCAAGTAGTGTCATGGCCTTAACGCGCACCTTGGTGGAAGCACGTACCCCTGGATAGCCTAAAATAAATTGTATTTATTCATTTATACTTTGGCTCGTACCCTATGTCACCAAGACACAGATTTGACTGATTGTGATTTTTTTCAAAAAAATAGGACACAAGAACATTGAATCTTTTTATTATTTAATTAATTAAAAGCATTTTTTATAGTTTTATGTATAATATTTTACTATCAAAGTATTATTCAAACATTTAAAACAAAAAATAACCATGCTATCCTTGAAAATAATGGTATTTCACAAAATAGCAGCAAGATATCACAATATTGCTCACACTCACCCAATTTTTATCAAATTCTGATGATTTTACCCTTTAGCTAAAACATGATCTAGTGAAACTCAAAACTTTCAAGAAACTTGAGTTTGCCAGTGAAACTAAGTTTTGCCCTACATCAAAATAGCAAAACTGACTTTGGTAAACGAAATTGAGATTCACCAATATATTGAAATAGTGAAAGTCAGTTAATAAGACTTACTTTTATTTCTATAATTGTTTCTTTTCATCCACTTTAGCCTCATCGCCAACATCACTTCTCCTCCATCACCACTATAACACTTGAGAATTTTCAATGATATTAATTAAATAAAGATGCATTTTTATGTCTAATAATTGCATAAATTTTAAATTAGAAATTGGTTTCTGGATTTTAGATAATATTATGAATGGATCTAAATTCTAATGTTTGGATCCAATATGAGTTTAGATTAAAATATTGGATTCGGACTCTTAAATTAAGGGATGGACTTGAAAATTAATTAATGCTAATTACATCTAATCCAATTAGATTGGACCCTAGGTGGGATGCCCCTCTATGTGGGCCCACTTGAATACAAATGACAAGTGGTATCATGTGGTGGTGATTCACTGGAAGGTTCTAAGATGGTGGGACATCCCCACCTCTTTTTTTGATAATTAACTAATTAATTAAATTGGGTTGGAAACCTTATATATATGGACTCTCCCAAATGGGTTAGGAGTCTTCTTTGGTTATGGAGTCCTACTTGGAATTGTTGAAATATCTAATAAATTTTTGGACTCTCTCCATCTATCCACACAATTTTGTGATAGAGGGAGGTCTTCTTGAGAAAAGGAGAATATGAAGTTTCCTACTTTCTCTAGATAATGGGAGAGAGGGCATATATAAAGACCTTCTCACATGTCCCTCTATCTCTCTCATAACTCTCTTATCTCTCATAGATCCCTCTTCCTCACTTAGTTTTTTTGGGGGATTTTTGTTCTTCTTCTTTCTCTCCACTCACACTCCTAGAGAAAAGCACCAATCATGTGTAGAGTGCTGCCATAAATGTGCAGCTTTAAGGAGATGATGAAGCTACACACCAATATCCAACGATTTCTCAACAATTTTTTATCCTAGACGATTTTTGACGTAGGGATCAATTGACTTGAGTGTATGCATAGCACCAAGGATGCATATGCATGCAGAGATAATTTCTAGATGTATGGTTTCATATTATATCATCCCTAAAACATAATGAGATTAATATTATATGGTTTAGGGTTTCATAAAGCTTCAACATGAGTTTTTACCAAAAATAGTTTTGGGAAAACCCTCCCCCTAAATTATATTAATAGTATAAAAGTTATGTTGATGATTTTAATGTTTGTTCTAGATAAATATGATTAGTATGTGATGCATGATAACCATGTTAAAAATTATATGTATGGTATATAACTAATTGGGGTTCAAAAATAAAATAAAATGCTAATTTATACATAAAAGATTTTAAGGTTTTAGAGCCTTTTTAGAAAAATGTTTTTATAAGGCTTATGCTTTTGTACTTCATGTTGAGATTTATATACAGTATGATCTACATTTTTTTATGATTAGATCTTATATGATTATGGATGGCTAGAGTGAAACACTTAAATAGATTCATGTAAGCTAACTCAATTAGGGTACATGGTTTTGTTTATGGTTTGTGAAAGATTAATATACAATGAGCATGTGTTTATTCATATTTATGTCAGATTTGATATACATGTGCATGATTGATATGTAACTTGTAAATTAATTCTAAATTTATGATACATGTTTTGGTGTGCGTACACATGTTTTGAAGAAAATAGCCATGTGTGATTTAGGACTTATTTTCATGCATTGAATTGCATGTATACAACATAAATTGATTATATTTTGCATCAAAACATATATTAATTATGTTAAATCAATCTATCTAAAGGCATATTTTGTTGTATTTTGTGAAAAACATGAATTAAATATGTTATTTGTGTGAAAAACATGATGTCTAATTTTTATGAGCATAAACACTTTTTAAGAACTTTATAGTATGCCCGAATGGTGAGCCCAAAAATTTTCAAATTTTTATAGAATGTTCTAGACACATAGAGGAAATCTTTAAAAAAAAATTGTGTTGTTTGAGGTATAGATTGAAAAATTTAAACTTAGAGTGTGAACAGAAATTTTGTCCTAACAGAAAGTTTGTAGATGATTATATAGATTTTTAGATTTTATTTCTCTTAATCTGTTTTATGGATATGACAAAAAAATGTATACATATTGAAAAACTTTCAATAAAAATTTGATGTATAGATTTATTATGGTCTCTGAATTGAAATCATGAGAAATGGTTCCAAAACCTAAAAAAAATTGAAACATTGTTTGTCCAAGAACCTGAATAAGTTATGGTCTGTGTTTTAATTCATAGCTAGGATGGGGTTTGGACCTGATCTTAGTGGAAGATTTATTTAGACATATTCATCTATCTATGGTAAAATGTACATAATTGATATCCTTCTATAAATTTACTATTTCATGTTTCTTCGGATGACTAAACTAGACCAATTTTAATAAATTATTTATTTCTCCCTGATCCAGACTCTGATTGAGGCAAGCTTTATGGCTATAATTATCTAATACACCCATGCATCTGCTGTAAAAATTATATATTTTTATTCATTGTGGTTTGGTCATGACAGAATTTACACTGACTAATAAAATTTTGACCTTGCAGTTCCGAGTTAAAACTCTTATGGTTTTTGTATCCTGGTTCTAAAATTTAACCAGTTGAACATGTTTTGGTTCCAAAACTAAACTAGATAGACACACTATATGTTAGAAACCAATTTGTATTTCTAATAATATTTATGATTTGTTATGCGATGAGTATGCATGCTTTTATGTTATGATGTTTAGTCTGTATTGATGATATATTCATGTGTTTATGATGAATAACATGTGTATGGTATGCATATGATGTGTTTAATGTATATAGTGCTATGACAAATAATATGTATGTATATAGTGCATATGAGGTTATACATGTATATAGTATTGTGATATATAGCATGTGGACATGTCGTATTTATGATGTGATGATATGCATGTTACTGA
The DNA here is from genome assembly GCF_984573655.1 of Nuphar pumila. Lineage (NCBI taxonomy): Eukaryota > Viridiplantae > Streptophyta > Magnoliopsida > Nymphaeales > Nymphaeaceae > Nuphar > Nuphar pumila. The sequence goes on along the minus strand of NC_143263.1, from coordinate 85,047,885 downwards.
TTAAGTGCAACATGATATGATTATGCATAAAATGACAATAAAGTATGTCATGTAAAACCCATAATTTTTAAATATTATTAATAAATAAAGAACTCATTTTTTTTATCTTCAAATTAGAAATGTGTTTCTAGCTTTGAATTTTATTTATTTATTTATTATATATTCATTTGTTCATTCAAGCCAATCAGGGTATAATTTTCATTTACAGAACTATTTTGGGCTATAAATCACTATATATATTATATTTAAATATATTTTTATGGAATTTGTAAATTATTGGAGTGTATTTGTGTGCTATTTGGCTCTTGTTAATGATTTATAAGGTAATTTATTATTTTTGGCTAATCTTGTTAATTTTGAGTTTTTGGCATTTGTGATTGCATATGAAGGGTTCGTTGTATTGTTTGGGTAGCGGTCTTTGTGAACTTCAAAACTCCTCGGTCTTCTGAGTTTCGATGCATTGTTTATCACATTATTAAGGTAAGATACCTTAACTGAACTTATAAAGAGCATGTTTAGGCACTAATTGTGTAAGCAGGATGTTGCACTGAATATCTAAATGAATTGCAAATACAAGTTATGCTCACACACTTTACTTAGTTGTAGATATTTAGGACTCTTATGATTGTAGTTTGAAGAACATGCTTGTCATGATTGGAGTTAGCAAAATATGGAGTGTGTTTGTTGCAGGTACACTTGTGTGTGGGTTTGAATTCCTGTGCACTTATGAATGTATAATATATACACAATGTGTGTCGTCATACTTTAGTTTGCGCATACTATATTGCTTTGTGTGTTTGTATGAATTTGATACATGGTGCACATATAACTACTATGGATATGTATAAGTCATATTCGATGCATACTGTGAATATTATATATATTGTTCTGTCATATGATGGACTCATTTATTCTTATATAGAATAAAGCATGTGAATGTTATAAATTGTTTTGAACTTGTATGTCTTGTTTGCTTGAGAAATATATATGTATGATGTACGGTGGGATGGTCAATGAGATTTTGACCAACCCTAACAGAATTATATCTAAGGTGATATATCGATTCATGTGGTGAAAAATGCATATGACTTTTATCGTGGGTAAATCTCAAACTACATAGGAGTTATGTATGTTGAGGTTTAGTTGCTTCGTATTATGAAATGTGCATGTTCACGTATGCATGCATAGAACTCATATTTTGTTTACGCATGCTTTGAGGTTCAATTTACGAAGTGCAATATTCTTTGTGGCGATGATATGATGTGTAGGATAATATGCTTATGTATGATATGATTTAAATGCCACGTGAAATAAAATTATGAATGCATGCGATAAATGTTTAAGTTAAATAGTGAACTTTGGTTTATGAAGCCTTATTGGTTAAATGTGTGATTTTATAATTTTAATGCCATATGAAGTGATGTATGATGTGATGTTTTGATTGAATACATGTTTATGCCCGTGTTGATGGCTATCTGACCCTGAGAGTGGTCAATTGTATTGATGCATGTATCATAATAGTTTTCACTGGATATGGTACCCGTTGAGAAACTGTTCTCAAAGGATTCACTGTGAGGGTGTGCATGACCAAATCAGGTAATCCGGCTAGAGCGGTAAGTCTCAGTGCAGAAGTGCATTGTCCAAGAGCAGGTAGCCTGCGAAGATGGTATATTCCTGTGAGGAAATGCATTGTCCAAAACCAGGCAGACCATCCGTCTAGGGCGGTAACTCCTTGTGAGGTTGTACATTTCTCAAACCAGGTGATCTGGCGTGGATTTTGTAAATCTTTATTATGAACAAATGAAATGTTATGATGAATTGTGATGATCTTTTGAGTTGATTGAGATAGCCAATTATGAATCTATAGATTTAGATTTTCTATTATAGCATAATTATATATTGCACTCAGATATAATAATCAGATCCTTATTGATTTTAGATCTTGATATGAGGTTATGATTTTGACTCCTATGTTAGCGTATAGGTGAATGATATATCACGCCTACAAATGACTAGCCTTGACTTATTAGGTGAATGATACATCACACCTACATAGTTTCATTGCAAATGATTGCATTATGATTGTCTAAGTAAATATATCACACATATGTATCATGATTGATATGTATTATGAATATCTAACTAAATTACTTATAAGGTATGTGTGTGTGTTTCACGTTGGAATGGTCAAATGTAATTTGACTTATTGTTTATAAGAATTATGAATACATATGAAAATGATGCAATGATCTGAATGTCTTAGATATATATATATATATATATATATATATATATATATATATATATATATATATATATATGCGATGACTTGTATAACTTGAATGCATATAGATTATGATTTATTACGTGATTTAAGGTTGAATAGAATATTAAGTGATGAAATGCTTTTAAATGTTTTATGTTCGAATACTTGAAATGAATGACTCATAGGACGTTGTTCCCTTGTCTATCACTTGACGATGGATGAATAATATATCTTTACCTTTAAATGCTTGATCTGTTTTCTTTAAGTTTGAGTTTGAGTTGCTTTACCAGACATTAGCGAGCCTGACCCCATTTTATGGGGGACAGGTAATGCAGGTAAAGTATGGTGAGTAGTTGGAGCGAAGGGTTGGTCGAGCTGCATCCTCGAGGGTCCACTCTTACCTTGCGATCTTGGTATCCATGATCTTTTCGTTTTAAGTACTTGATCATATAGACACTGAAGTATTGTTTTTATACTCTGATATAAAATGAAATTAAAACTCTTCATATTTCAGTCTTATATTGTACGTGGTTTGAAATGTGTATATCTCATACATTTTGATTTGATTGTTATCTTTAGTGTAACCACGCCCAAAGTCTTAACCATTTTTAAAAATCGTTTCCGCATTATAAGATCTGATTTACTTATACTTATAAAAAAAATGGTCTCAAAATTTCAATATTTGAACTATAATTAAGGTTAAAAAAATTGGGGTGTTACATGTCATGTGTGTGTTTGTGCATAAGTTTGTAAGAAATAAAGTATATGCACATTGCCTCATAATTTGTATATTGAGCATTGGTTCTGAAAGAGGAACCGGGGGCATACTAAGTGGGTTGTTTGCCCATCTGTACTGACCTATGGCCTTAATAAGATAACCCCACTCTTGGTGATTTCTAAGCATTGAGTGTCAAAATCCTAGGATCATGGATCACACTTAGCGGTTCTAAGTGTTGACTGCCAAACTCGCATGATCAGAGATCCCATTTCTGCCTTGGAGATGGCAAGTGATACAGCTTGCATGGACACTATTGTTGTTTTGTGGGCGAAACAAAGTTAGAGGGTAGGACTACCAGTTTGTCCTAGGTGGCATGTTCTTGTTTCTGTAGAATGTTACGATAGATCCTATTTGTTGTCACTATAAGAGTTTTTCTCGGCATTGGATTGCTCTCAATGGAATTCTAGCTTAGGCAATCACTTGGTTTAATTAAAATACATAACATGTTGAAATTATATTGTTGATGTTGATATTTAATTGTGGCCTATTTTGGTGACATGATTTCTTGTACTTAGCTGTTGTAGTTATTCAATTGAATGCTTATAATTGCTGATTGCATATACTTGTATGCTTAGTAATGTGTATACATGAATTGTTGATATGTTTTTTTAATAAAACTCGTTAAAGTTTGACCCTTACTTTTTATAATAAATAGATATAAAATAATTGAATTGGAGAAGTTGTAGGATGTTGCGGTGGTGCTATGAGAACCAACTATTGATCCCCTAAAACACTTTGATAGAATGCTTGTTTGTTTCATTTATTTCAAACTCACAAACAATGGATTTATGGAATGAATGATTTAGAATTGATTATGGTTTGGTAGAGATGTTTTTGCATACTTATAACTCATCCAAAATGTTTCATCAATTTCAAAATAATGTTTCTGTTGTGATTTCAAATTTATTCAATAAAAGGGTTTTATCAGTTGAACGTCTTTTCTTAAATTCAGTTATAAGAAGTTGTTAAACGCTAGTGCTTGCGCAAACTGACTTTTTAGAGCTTAATTTGATTAAGGTATGCCATAAATAAGACATCATATTTAAAAAAAACTACATATTTTCATGTTAAAGTTTTGGAGTGTAACAACTACCACCACCACTCCTCCACCATTATCACCACCATCGTCACTATTACCATATCACCACCACTACTATCATTGTCATTATACTATCACCATTGCCACCACTTTCTTCCACTGTCACCATAATTCTTACTATTGCCTCTACCTTACATTGAAATAGAAGTTGCGTAGTAGTGTGGTGATTGTGATGGTGGAGTGGTGGTGATGAGGATAATGGGGGTGGAGTGAGCGAAAAGTAGTTGTAAAAAAAAGGTAAGCCTCACAAATTGAGTTTCGCTATTTCGAGTATATAGGTGAATCTTAGTCTTGCAGGCAAAAGTTAAGTTTTGCTAATTCAATGTAAGGTGAATCTCAATTTTGCTGGCAAAATCAAGTTTCAAAACTTTTGAGTTTCGTAAAAACTTTTGAGTTTCACTAGATCGCGGTTTAGCTTAAGGGTAAGCATCATAATTCGGTGAAAATCGAGTGAGTGAATATGAGAGGAGTATTATGATATCTTGTGATTATGCTATAAAATACTATTATTTTCAAAGGTAGTACAGTCGTTTTTTGCATTTAAAATAGTAATAATAGAATATTGTTTATACATGGGTGTGTCATGTCACTAGACTCAAGCCAAAAATGGCATGACAGAGCTCACATACGGTCTACATTAGGGGTGTCAACCGTGCAGGTATGATCGGTTCTTCCCCATACCAGATCCAGTAGGGTCAGGGTTTTGGCAACAAAGAGGGGCCTAACTATCTATCTGGTTGAGTCCATGAAGTCTGGCCAGTTTACGTAGCCAGGTATAGTTTATGAAATTTCAAACCAAATCAGATCCGGCCCAAGTTCTATGATAAGCAATTTTTTAATATAAAAAATACAAAGATATTATTTTATTGGGTATGGATTTGGTGTAGATTGAGTAATTCTTGTCAGATCCAGGTATTTCTTTTCTGTATAATATCATCAAACCCAGGATCAGACCCAAAATCAGCACCTCTTAGTGAAATCTGTGATTGGAGCCACCCAATTTGGGTTTCGGTCCAACCGGTTGATACAAAGAACTATGCTACAAGAACAACTAGGTAAATGAAAAAATAGGTTTAAAACTCAGGTTCACCCAATGTTGTTAGTATCAGTGTATAGTCCGATAAGTATCTTATCGGCAGAAAATTGATATGATACTAACTTGAATAGGCTATTTTTTAATAAATATAAAATACTTAAAATTAATTTTATTTGTATTATTTTAATGGTTTTAACATGTGTCACATTCTGGGGCTACCCCCCTCTCTTTCGGTAGCACAAATTGATTTTTTTTTCCTTTTCTTTTTCCTGCAACTCGCCCACAACCATGGCTACTGGCCCTCTAATCGCTCAAAAAAAAAGAATGGCATACCTGCTATCGTAGGCAGTGGTTCCGGTAAGCCTCTCTCTTTTTCTGCAACTTTCTCTATTTTCCTCTCACCTTCTCTCGCTCTCTTTGTGTGGAGGGCTCACCGTGAGGGCTCTTTATAGGGCCAGTAGCCATCAATCGTGGGGGTTGAGGTTTATCCTCATCCCTGACTGCAACAAATAGTTTAATTTGTCCATATGAAATAGATTTTTATTAATAATTGTAGCCATTTTTTATTTTATCTCAAAAAAATTTTTTGTAAAAGTCCTGCCTCCCGAAATAGTTATTTTTTTTATTTTTATAAAAGCACAGTCCTAGCCAGTCCTAATTCCATATGAAATAGATTTTTATCCATTTTTTAGCCCAGTCCTAGCCCAGCCGTGACTGCAGCAAATAGTTTGATTTGTCCATATGAAATAGATTTTTATTAATAATTGTAGCCATTTTTTATTTTATCTCAAAAAAAAATTTTCGGGGCGCTGCCCCCGAACCCCAGACTATCAAACCACTTTTTTTTTCCTACACCCCTGTTTGCGCCCCCCCCCCCCCCCCCCACATGAATCCTAGCTACACCACTGGTGACGTGCATCCTTTGCTGCAAGGTCGAAGCTGAGTGCAGTCCTCCATGGGCAAGAAGGATCTCAAGGGCTTTACCAACCGAAGGCCAGCCAATGTGCGGGGAGTGGTCTTCCCTTGGACTAGCAAAAGACAATGTTTGTGCCTCAAAGATATGCTATCCCAAGGCGACATTATGGGGAAGACGAAAAGCCTCAGTTTAAGAGCCCTTGAGTCGCATATGATCCACAATGAATGACAAATCAGTAATCCATTCTCAACTAGGTACAGCTTTGTGTGATATAAGGACATGGCATCTTATCTTAACATACATGTTAATCGACTTGATCAAACATGTCCTATTACATTAATGCCAAAACATGTTACTTTGAGCGATCATGCCTTCCTCATGAACAAATCAAAGTAAGAAAGGAATGGCAGGCTAAGCGAGCAAGGTCTTAGGAGAGACCACAAATCATGCTTCTCTTGCTCCCTCAGCAACAACCTACGCGTTTGCTTCTGCTGCTGTACAATGTCATTGACTGCTTTCAAGTAATTAGCAGACTCATGATCCCTGAGTATGGATCCTTCTGATCCATAAGCCTTGGGGTCATTAAGAATCTCCAGGGGGTGTGGTGAATTGAGGAAAGCACGCAAGGCACTTGCAAACTGCCTACGCCCAAGAGCTGCCCGAAACTTATAAAGGGCGCTTCCATATGGAAGCAAGGGTTTCATCTGGCTGAAGGATAAGCAAGTCGCCTATTGCAGTATTTAACAATTTCTGCAGTCCAAAAAAGAAAAAAATATGAGTGCTAGTCATATATTATTAATGATATAAAAGTGATAGAAAGAGGAAAAAATCTCTTTAATTGAGCAGCATAATAGGGTCGCCAGAGAACATGGCCAGTGTCTAATTTGTGCAAGATGGTTGGTATTGTCAGTAACATAATGACCACATAGAAAAAATCAGACCATTTGATGCTGATTTGGATCAAACCATATTTAGATCATGTAAAACAATGGACCGTCAATAGAATGGATTGATAATAAATCACTCAAAGCTACCTAAGGGGTGTTTGCCCACTCAAGGTTTTTGCACATGAGCTATCCAATAGGCATCACACGCCCATATGTTGTCAGGAAAATTAGGGTTCACTTGGAATGATGGACTTAGTCACGTGTCACATTATTTTTTCTAACTTTTTTGCAGATAAAAATGTAAATATCATGATAAAATCATTATTTTTTAATTTTTATGTTTAAAATGGGTGACAAATACTACAAAGCAATTATGATATATTTTGATTTCTGTCATTATGATTTGGGCTGAGACTTTGGACTTGTTAAGTTACCCCTTGATCAAGTTGACTCCAAGAAGGGGTCCAATGAAATAGCTAGATGGTTAGGTCACACTCTCATCCCCGAGGTGCCTCGAGTCCAAACCCAACAGGGTTATTGATGCAGAGCATCCAAAGATTCAGAGTTCAGAAACAGAGTTGGATCTCAATCAAACTCTCCAGACCCGATCCAGGCATCATTACCCGAGGCGATCCACACGCATGCAGGATGTCCCTTGTCCTAGTGGATCTGAAGTTTAGTCGATGCTCGTCGTGCTCCTTTGCTAGATGCTTTGATTCCATTGCGTCTTCATGAAATCATAATTTTTGGATATTTTGTCGACAGACTTTATTTCATGTAATTTTTATTTTTTATTTTTTTAGGAGTCGGATTCTACGGATCCGGATAGTTCTAGTGCCCTCTAAGATTCTTTTGTGGCATTAGAGGGTGTATGGGGAATGCGGGTAGTTTTATTTTTCACAATTGTAATTTTTTTAATACATTTTTGTGCAGGATCCAATTCGCTGCTCGATCTTGATTCAGATCTCGATCTATTTCAATGGAGTCCTAGTTGGCACCATTTCGAGTAGATCATTTTAGACCTATTTCAAATTTCAGCCTTGACTAGTCCAAGTCAATATGGTTGTTGGTCACTTAATGACCCTTAGCCAAAAATAGCTTTTTCAAAAATCATTTTTTGGAGCATGGCTTGGGAAGGTCATATCATTTTTATGGTGACCTTTCCCCAAGCTCCAAGCTCCTTAAGTGTGGAGGTCGACCAAGGTGAGGGGGGCTGCTTCTCTTTGACAAAAAAAAAATCTATTTGGTGGCTGAAAATTTCAGTTGGAAGCAAGACCTTCTTAGAGTGAAGAGAATCGATTTTTCACTTGGGCGTGTAAGGTGATCTTGTCTAGATCGACCATGTCGTGTTGGCACTTGGGTTCGTGATTGTTGTTTGTTCAAGGTGATGTCATGAATTTCAGTTTGGTGTCGGCTGCTTCCCAGCGACATCCATTGATATCTTCACCTGTACCTCACATTCGTTGGTTCACTTGTTCTTTCATTTTCGTTGTTTTATCATATGTGTTTTGTTTCTCTCATAGCATACTTCTTGTAAGATGCAATAGGTTATTTGTTGTTTTTTGATTGAATGAACAGACATATTTTATGTTATGAATTGGATGTGTTGCTCAAAGTATTTCCTAAATTATTGTGAAAGTTCGTAACTCATTTTCTATTAAGAAACAAGATAATCTGTTCTGAGTTGTATGGAATGACTCCAAAAAAGTGATCGTATTGGCCTAGATACTAGTTGGTTTCTGAAATTCTTTAGCTTCTCGGAAAGCTAAGATGAACATCTACAACTTTGTAGTTGAAATCATTGCGTGAATTGGCCTTCTGTATCCCTGAAAAGTGCTGACAAAGTTTCAGTTAGATTGGACTCCATTGTCACCTATCTGTTACAGAACACACATTATGGTGTTTTGTATTTTTCAATTATCTTGAGATTCCTTGCATAAAAAATTAATTTGTTCAATTCTGTGGAAAGCTAGAACCTAGATCTAAAACTTTTGTGTTCAGAGTCATATCTGAATCTTTATTTAGGTGCCTCAAAAATATCAATCTTTCTGCTATCGTCGAATCTTTGAATACATTTTACTATAATCATTTTGAGAATTCAAAAGTTTGTAGAGACTCATAGAAAACTCAAAAAAATCCAATTCTTAGTTCGTTGGAAAGTTCTGAATCTGACTATGTTTTCTCAGTTGTTGGTTTCCACAAAATTCACTGTCTGAGGGGTCAAAAACCCCTTTGAATAGACTGTCCACGGAATCTGGAAGTCTATCATAGACTGGTTTTTTTGTCCCAGTACCGAGTCTGTGGAATGGACACCTATGATCAGAATCTAGTGATTTTAGATTCGTTGGAAAGGCATGCGAGCCACACACAACTTTCCTTTGGACCACCTCTGTTGAAACAGAGCGCACAGGTCTTGAAAACCCTATTTTCTTAAGTCCTATTTGAACTCATCTTCGTGAAAGTTTCCACGCGTGTTAAGATCTGTTTGGATCTTGAATCATGGATTGGTGTTCACCGAGTCTACATCATTTTGGTATCAGAGTGGGTTACCAAATTTCTTAATCCGACATGATTCACGGTGTTGTGGGAGATCAAAAAAAAAATTAGATACCATTCACCATGGTGGATCAAATGGGCGGTCGAGATCAAAATACCTTTAATAGAGAAAACAATGATCGTGATCATCGATATGAGGTCCGAGATTTACAAAGACAATTCATTGAGTCTAATCTCCAAGTTGAAGAATTAACTCATCAGATGGTTGAAAATGTTAGGGTTCAAGATTGATGAACTGAGCAAAGTCCACACAATTCTCGAGGAACTCATGAAACTCAATCGTATGATTCTGATGATGACTTTGAGTCACACCGACAAAGTCTGGAGAGAAGTGATAACCTATAGTCGAGGAGATCCCATTGGAGTTCTGGCTTAAGATTTGATATCCCAAAATTCAAGGGGACTGGAACTCCCAAAGAATTCTTAGATTGGATTAGTGAAGTTTGAGAAATCCTTGAATTTAAGGAAGTCTTAGAGGATCGTCGTGTGAGATTGATATCCTTCAAATTGAAGGGTCGAGCTGCAGCCTGGTGGTGCCAGCTCAAGCAAACACGGAGACATCAGGGTCGTGCCCTGATTGAGCATTGGGAGCACATAGAGCAAAAACTTTGTGCTCAATTCCTATCATTGAACTATCACTAAGAACTATATCAAAATTATCAAAGCCTGAAACAAGGAACCTGTCCGGTGGACCAATACACCAAAGAATTTCATGATCTCGTTGCATGGAATGACATCCGTGAAAGTGAAGAACAACTCATATTGAAGTATATTGGAGGACTGAACTTTCAATTACAAAATATGTTAAATTTTGTAGAGTGTTTGACTGTGTCTAAGGCACATCAAAAGGCACGCCAATGGGAAAGATCTACCTAGAAGAAGACCTTAGCTAGGCCTAGTCTTATGACTAGACCAGCAGCGCGGGTCCCAGCGGTCCCCACTGCGAAAGCTATCCCACCCTATTGTCACCCTAATGTGTCCAACCCACCTAGGGTTATAAACCAGAATGGCCCGATAGGAAATCAGGCAAGAACTTCTAGCTCAAGTACCCTCATCAACTGCTATACTTGTGGAAAACCCAATCACAAGTCTACTTAATGTTGTGGCAAAGCCTTATTCGTTGAAAGAATTCATGAGGAAGAGGATGCTTAATTCAATCCCGAGTTTGACCCTATTTATGATCCAGAGATTGAATTCTTTGAAGAAGAACCAGAAGAGGAATTTGTGAATGAGATTTGTTATTACCTGATAGAGGCAAAACACTCATCACTAGGCAGATTTGTTTAGCCTTGCGATAAGAAATGAATGATCGTTGGCTAAGAACTCACATCTTTGAGTCTGCTTGTACCATTAATGGGAAAGTATGCAGATCCATCATAGACTCCGGTTGTTGTGAGAATGTGATTTTGGTCGAAGCCATGACCAAGTTAGGTTTGAGTTGTAAGACTCATCCCCGTCCCTATCAGATGTCTTGGCTCCAAAAGAGCATTGATGTCTTTGTCGACCAGCAATGCTTGGTCAAATTCTCTATTGAAAACATTTATTTCGATCAAGTCTGGTGTGATGTGCTCCCCATGGATGTGAGTCATATCATTCTCGGAAGGTCGTGGCTGTATGATCGTGCTGTTATCCATAATGGTTGATCTAACTCATACTCATTTGCATTTGAAGGACGGAAGATTCATTTAAAGTCGTCTAAGGATTTACCACCATTGTCTTCATCATCTTCATTTGTATCGTCATCTCGTACTCTAACTACCACCCAAATCTCCCACCTCACTTCATCCAAATCTGCTCCTTCGAAAGTTAAGCTTTTGAGTGCTTTTATTTCTAGACATGAGCTCCAAGAGGCATTGAGTCAATCTAGCATTTGTTATTTCCTGTTCTCAGTTGATTTTGATTCATCACATGGTGAGTCAAAGTCTGACACCATGGATCCTAGAATCACACCCCTATTAGAAGAGTTTCGTGAAGTCTTTCCCAATGAATTACCAGATGGATTACCCCCTCTGCGGGAAGTCCAACATCATATTGATTTACAACATGGCGCGGTATTGCCCCATGCCCCGCATTATCTCATGAGTCTTACGGAGTATGAAGAACTTCATAGACAAGTTAAAGAATTATTGACTAAGGGTCACATCCATAAGAATCTTAGTCCATGTGTGGTTTCTGCCCTTCTTGTACTAAAAAAGAATGAAACGTGGCGAATGTGCATTGATAGTCGAGTTATTAATAAGATAACCATCAAGTATAGGTTCCCTATTCTAAGATTTGATGATTTGTTGGATCAGCTGACTAGTTTAAAAATATTCTCCAAGTTAGATCTGCGTAGCGGATATCATCAAATACGAGTTAGGTCTGGCGATGAATGGAAAACTGTATTCAAAACTCGTGATGGTCTCTATGAATGGCTCGTAATGCCATTTGGCCTATCCAATGCCCCATCTACCTTTATGAGAATCATGAATCAAATTTTCTGACCTTACATCGGTAAATTTCTGGTCGTTTATTTTGATGACATTCTCATATATAGTCGAACCGAACCTGAGCATCTCGAACACTTACGTTTAGTATTTAAGATCCTCAAAAGGGAACAATTTTATGCATCTATAGATAAGTGTGTCTTTTGGGCCACTGAAGTCTTGTTCCTCGATTATGTGGTCTCAACGACAAGTATATTTATTGACCCTTAAAAGGTCGAGTCAATTCGAGATTGACCTGTGCCAAACTCCATTACTGTCGTTCGTAGTTTCTATGGGTTAGCTTCCTTCTATAGGAGGTTAATTCTGTATTTTAGCAATATAACTGCTCTGTTGACCTATTGTATCAAAGGTAAATCCTTTCAATGGAATCCAGAAACTCAACAATCATTTGAGTGTTTGAAATCTTATCTTTGTTCAACATTTGTGTTAGTTTTACCCAATTTCGAACTTGCTTTCAAATTGTCATGTGACGCATCTGGGGTAGGAATCAGTGTTGTATTGAGTTAGGAAGGTAAGTTTGTTGCTTATTTTAATGAGAAGCTAAATGAAGCCAAATTGAAATATAGCACCAACGATAAAGAATTATATGCTATCATAAGAGCATTAATGCACTTGAGGTATTATTTGGTGCATCGAGAATTTATTCTCCATACTAACCATGAGGCTCTCAAATACATCAATGGTCAGCATAAATTAAATGCTCGTAGAGCCAAATGGGTAGAATATCTGCAAGAGTTCATATTCGTTCTGAAACACAAGGCAAGAAAGGATAATGTTGTTGCTGATGCTTTAAGCAGAAAAATCATTCTTCTGTCTACCATGAAATTATCTGTTTGAGGTTTTGAGGAATTCGCATCATTATATGAGTCAGATACTTATTTCTCGAAAATTATTAATGAAGTGAATACTCATCTTCATGACAATTTCTTCCTGGTTGATGGATTTTTATTTAAAGGCAATTCGCTTTGTATCCCAGACTATTCCCTCAAACAACATTTGATTTTTTTTATACATAATGAGGGACATTTTGGTCTAGACAAGACAATGCATTTGGTGTCTTCAACATATTTCTGGCCTCACATGCAAAAGGATGTGCATAGATTCATGGAAAAATGTCATACGTGTCATATCGCGAAAGAAAATGTCATAAATGTAGAGTTATATTTGCCTTTGCCTATTCCTGAGAAATCGTTGCAAGATATAACTATGGATTTCATTTTAGGGTTACCTAAGACCTCTCATAGTCTTGATTTTATCTTTGTGGTCATCGATCGATACACAAAAATGGCCTGATTTATTCCATGTAGAAAAACCATGGATGCATCTCATATTGCGGATTTGTTTTTTCAGGAGATTTATAAACTGCATGGCATTCCGAAAACTATCACTTCGGATAGAGACGTTAAATTTGTAGAACATTTTTTTACGACAATTATGGAAGAAGTTAAGAACCAACCTACAAATTAGCAATGTACATCATCCTCAGACCGACAGTCAAACTGAAGTCGTTAATCGGTCTTTAGGAAACTTGTTGCGAGCTTTAATTAATGATAAATCAATGTTATGGTCTCAAATAATTGCATAAGTTGAATTTGCTTTCAATAAATCTGTGAATCGTTCTACTGGATTTAGCCTTTTTACTGTTTTGTATGGATTTAATCCCTATTCTCCTGTTGACTTAGCTCATATTCTTGTTGTTGGTCTTGTTTTAAATTTTGTTCAAGATCGTGTTTCTTTGTTGCAAGATATTCACAAACAGGTACATCTAAAGCTTCAAGACAACATAAGTAAGTATAAAGCAAGCTATGATAAGAATCATCGACAAGTATTATTTGAAATTAGAGATCTGGTATAGGTTATTCTTACTAAAGAACGTTTACGTCCTGAATTACATGGTAAGTTGGTGCCTAGGCGCATTAGTCCTTATGCAGTTACTGACATCATTAATTCTAATGCTTACAGGGTTCAGTTACCACCTTAATTCAAAACTTTGAACTTGTTCAACATCAAACACTTGGAGCAGTACCGTGGTGATGCTGAGGGAGAGGAGTCAACTTCGAGGATGAAGCCTTTTCAATCGGAGGGGGGGGGGGGGGGGGGGATGATGCAGAGCATCCAAAGATTCAGAGTTTAGAAGCAAAGTTGGATCCCAATCCAACTCTTTAGACCCAATCCGGGCATCGTTACCCGAGGCGATCCACATGCATGCAAGACGTCCCTTGTCCTAGTGGATCTAAAGTTTAGTTGATGCTCGTCGTACTCCTTTTCTAGATGCGTCGATTCCATTATGTCTTCATGAAATCATAATTTTTGGATATTTTGTCTACGAACTTTATTTCATGTATTTTTTATTTTTTATTTTTTTAGGAGCCAGATTCTATGGATCCGGATAGTTCTAGTGCTCTGTAAGATTCTTTTGTGGCACTAGAGGGTATATGGGAAACGCGGATAGTTTTATTTTTCGCAATTATAATTTTTCTAATGTATTTTTATGCATGATCCAATTCGCTACTCGATCTGGATCCAGATCTTGATCTATTTTAATGGAGACCTAGTTGGCACCATTTAGAGTGGACCATTTTAGACCTATTTCAAATGTCACCCTTGACTAGTCCAAGTCAATATGGTTGTTGAGCACTTAATGACCCTTGGCCAAAAATAGCCTTTCCAAAAATAGTTTTTTGGAGCATGGCTTGGGAAGGCCATACCATATTTATGGTGGCCCTTCCCCAAGTTCCAAGCTCCTTAAGTGTGGAGGTCGACCAATGTGAGGGGGTTGCTTCTCTTTGACAAAAAAATTTATGTTTGGTGGCTGAAAATTTTGGTTGGAAGAGAGACCTTCTTGGAGTGAAGAGAATCGATTTTTCACTTGGGCGTGTAAGGTGATCTTGTCTAGATCGACCTTGCCATGTTGGCACTTTGGTTCATGATTGTTGTATGTTCAAGCTGCTGTCATAAATTTCAGTTTGGTGTCGGCTGCTTCCCAGCGACATCCATTGCTATCTTCACTCGTACCTCACATTCGTTGGTTCACTTGTTCTTTCATTTTCGTTATTTTATCATATGTGTTTTGTTTCTCTCATAGCATATTGTCTGTAAGTTGCAATAGGTTTTTGTTGTTTTTCGATTGAATGAATAGACATATTTTATGTTATGGATTGGTTGTGTTGCTCAAAGTATTTCCCAAATTATTGTGAAAGTTCGTAACTCATTTTCTATTAAGAAACGAGATAATCTGTTCTGAGTTATCTGGGATGACTCTAAAGAAATGATTGTATCGGCTTCGATACTAGTCGATTTATGGCGTTCTTTATCTTTCCGAAAAGCTAAGATGAATATATACAACTTTGTAGTTGATGCCATTGCGTGAATCATCCTTCTGTATCCATAAAAAAAGGCTGACAAAGTTTTGGTCAGATAGGACTCCAATGTCACCTATCTATTACAGAACACACTTTGTGGAAAGATAAAACCTAGATCTAAAACTTTTGCGTTCAGAGTCATAGCTGAATCTTTGTTTATGTGTCTCCAAAATATCAATCTTTCTAGTGTCATCGAATCTTTGATTACATTTTACTATAATCATTTTGAGAATTCAAGAATTCGTAGAGGCTCATAGAAAATTTAGAAAAATCCAAATCTTAGTTCATTGGAAAGGTCTGGATCTGACCTATGTTTTCTCAGTTGGTAATTTTCACAAAATCCACCATTTGATGGGTCAAAAACTCCTTCGAACAGACTGTCTGCGGAGTCTGGAAGTTTGTCATATACTAGTTTGTTTGTCTCAGTCCCGAGTTTGTGGAACGGACACCTCTGATCTGAATCCAATGATCTCTGATTTGTTGGAAAGAAGTGCGAGTCGTGTACAACTTTTTTTTGGACCGCCTCTATCGAAACAGAGCACACAGGTCCCAAAAACCCTATTTTCTTGAGTCCTATTCAAACTCATCTTCGTAAAAGCTTTTGTACGTGTTAAGATTCGTTTGAATCTTGGATCATGGATTGGTGTTCACTGAGTCCACATCAGTTATTGCCTAGCTTGCTTGTTCAGAAAAACACGAGGTTGGCACCGAGAAGGGTGTTGAATGAGATAGCTAGATGGTTAGGTGGCACTATCAAACTAAGGGTTGTAGGTTCGAATTCGACAGGGGCTATTCTCTAGTTGCCTATTCAAAAAAACACACAGTTAACTCCAAGAAGGGATCTAATGACATAGCTAAACTGAAAATTATTGTAATGTACAGAAAATATGACTCATTTTCTGAAATACCCTATAATTTCTACTATTTTTCCCATGTCCAAAATCATAAATACTTAACTTCACTATGACTTTTTTAACCGTCAGATGTGCAGAAGTATCATAGTTCTTGCGATATATCGCTCCACTCCTTGGGTAACAAACTCCCACTTAAAAGGCGATCCACATGTTTTTTCTTCAGGACATCACGATCACAAAAAATTTTGTGTAAACTTCGTGTTAATCTCAAACTTTGGAACATCGCACATATGTCATAAAGTTCGCACATAATTTTATGTGAACCTCGTTTTGCTCTCAAACTTTAAAACATTTCACATATGCCACGAAGTTTGCATAAAATATGTGCAAACTTCGTGAGTATAAAACTTCATAAGCATAAATTTTTAGGATTATTTATGGTTCCCAACCTGCTTCCCAATAGCCACTTTTTTAGCAACTATTTTAGCGAGACTTAATCCTCAAGTATTTTGGATTCTTCGATGGCAATCTTTTTCTATAAGCATATATTTAACTGTTGAACCGGTTTTTTTAACATAATTTTTTTCATTGTTTTGATAATTTGTGTGCTTCTATTCCATCCTTCAGTTTTGTTGTTTAAATTTTATGGATCTTGTACAATAAACATGGTATATTAAGCACAATGTTTGGTTTTCTTTGTTGTTTTCTAAATGATTTGGGTATTTGTCTTTTGTCTCTGTTGCACGTCAGTTTACCTACGTTCAAAGTTTTGGTATTGTAGAAATTTTTTAATTTGTTTAATACAATATATAAATTGAGAAGACTATGTCAGAGGGGTCCACACCCAGATCATCTTCTACTGTTAGTGCATAACAAAAAAGACCAAAGTAGAAAATTATGAATTGGGTCATGATTGGTACTATGAAACAATGAGCTTGCTTGACACATGGATAGAGAGAGAACCACATCCAATGCCAAGAGTTTGGGTATCTGGCATTTTTCATGGAAAAGGCACCCTTCGTAAACTCAAAAAATTATTCTCAAACACTCAATAGAAAATGCAAATCAAGTTGGCTAAACAATAGCTAGTTGTTTCAAAGTGGCCCATATCTAAGAAAGAATGTGTAGAAAAAGTTGAAGGGTTTGTTGCCATAATCTTGTCTCCCATCTTAAAAGTATATAAAGAACGGGAGGGTGACTGACTAGTAAAGAAGAGTGCTCATTGGCTTACTCTGATGTTGTTGTAGACCTAAATGCTCAGATAGATAAGGCTGGAGATGTGGCAGTGACGAGATAAAGATGGAGGTACCTCACCAAGTGGATGATGAAAAACCTAAGGTTGAGTTTCAGAAAGTGGATGTAGCCCAGGGTCATGTAGCTATTTAGGATGTTGAGGGCGATTTTTAGACAGGGATGAAAAGTGTATTGAATGATCACCAGGGAGATCATCCTCATGAGTCAGAGCATTCGATCCTAGAGGAGAAAGTGCAAGCTTTGAAGAAGATGTTGTAGTGGGGAACAAGGTCTGGTCCTCCTGGACATGTATCAATTATATATTTATCTTCTAGTTTGATTTAATATTTAAAATGCTATATGTGTGTGTATTTGAAGTATGAACTATTATTTTCTCGTTGATTCATGTGTGTGTGAAACATGTTAGGATAGCTAGTTTGATTCTTGCAGTACAATGTGTAAAATGTTATCTATATGTGAAGCATTTTCCGTAAAATAATTCATTTAACTAATTTCTACAAAATTAATTGTTATTGCAAGATCTGCGGCCAAATGATTTAAAAGATCATCCTACATATACTGGTTATATTGGTTCCAAGAATACGAGTGGTTTGTAAGACTAATGGAGAAAGCGAATGAGTTAATATAGGGGATGCATTTTCGACTATTCTTCGATATCACACCATGGAACATCGGTCGCCCCCTCTTAAAGGTTGTTGTGCAGTTTTGGAATTCGGCAACCAACACATTATATTTCAGAGATTTTGAGATTACTATCACGTTTGAGAACGTGGCATGAATCACCAGATTGAAGTATCATGGAGAGCCATTTAGTAGACATCGGTAAAGTGATTTCAAGTAGTTGTGTGATATTCATTTCTGAGCGAACGAGGATGCATTCGACAAAGAAATGATTAAGTTGTCATGGCTAAGGGACATTTTTTCCCCTAGAAGGGGTGGGGCAAGAAGGAGAAGCTACTGTGTTTGGGAGGGAAGAGCGGTAGTAGGCTACAGAATGAAGTGAGAAAATTCTTGTTCTACTTCTTTGGGACATGTTTATTTATCGACACTGGTAGAAAGTCGATCTATGAATCGTATATGCAATTATTGCAAAACCTGGATCCCGTCGATCAATATGCATGGGAAGAAGCCTCACTTTCACACCTGTATGTAAGTTTGAGTAGAGCGGAAAGTCAAAGAAAAATATGGTGGTGTTGATGGTATTGTTGGAGGTATTTATTTTTTCATTATATAATAGGACATGATTTATACTCAAACGTTATTTAACATTATTAATGTACCATATTATGTATTAATCCTTACAAGTTTCGATATGGGAGCACATAACCACTACAAGGCCTCCAATGCATGATTGTCTACGTGGATTTTTCACGTATTGCAATATTTTGTCGATCACATAACGAAGAGATGACTAGTGAAAGATTGATGGGTCATCACATGGGGCGTGGCCAATTTACAAAATTGTTGCGCAAGCTGAGTGTTGATGTTTTTTTTTTTTTACTTTCTGAAATATAATGTGATATATAACTAACCATGAATTATTTAAGCTTTTATGGTAAAGTGGTGCTCCTATGAAGATGCGATGGTGATGGAGGAGAATGCTGATGTGATTGAGGAGGCGAAGGACATCGCGAGGATGGATATTTAGTTACACAACATGAATGAAGTTCAGCACCAAATTTCCAGTTGAGTCGTCTGACAGTTTGGGTTTGTTCAGCAACCTTGTCTCCTTTGCACTATATTCAAATTTGTTTTGCTACAAACAAATGATCAGATGAAAAATTACCCCCACTTTATTCTCTCTCTGAAATTAAAGAATGGTGCAACGGTAGTGAAGACATTGGCTTGTCATCTATGGTACGTGCCACTGATGACAAGGATAAAGATGTTATATCCCAGTAGGTTCCAATCATTCTCTCTACAAAGAGGCCATTGAGGAGGAGGAGAAATTTGGGGTGAAGCAGAGAAAGACCGATTCCACGGTAGAATCTTAGTTAGCTCTTTCACTAGATGATATTTTCATGTTGAAGGAGATGTTACATACTCAAGCTAGCCTTCTCAAAAATGAGAATAAGGTTAATGAGGAACTACAAACATATATAAGGCATCTACAACAATAATGACTATAGAACCTTCAATTGTTTTGTATTTTTAAGTGTAAATTATATGTTTTTATACAAACAACATTGAAACTCATTGTATGTTTTTTGGGTTGTAAAGCGTAAATTTGTTCAATATTCTGTAATTCATTATATGTTTTTAGATTTTGAATTTCCATAATATATATGTTCTATAAATTTTTAATTGAGCAGGTTTTTATTTTGCATGAATTTGAATTGTGAATGTAAATTCATAATTGAACTGCAAGTTTGAATTTATTATATATATTTACTTTTGATATGATTTGTCAATGATATCTTTTGCGTGAATGTAAATTTGTTAAATATTCTATAAATTCATATTAGATTTGTAAATGATTATGTAATTTTCAATTATGCAGGTTTTGACTCCATAAATGATATGTTTTGAGCAAATTTTGATTCTAAAAAAACAAAGTTTGCAATAAATATATGTAAAAAAATGAAGTACGCAACAAATATATATGATAAAACAAAGTCCGCAACAAATATTTGTGAAAACACAAAGTCTACAACAAATATATGTGAAAACAAAAAGTCTGTAACAAATATATATAAAAACAGGAAGTCTGCAAACAAATATATGCAAATAAAACAAAGTCTGGGCAACAAAATATATGAAAAATGAACTCTGCAATAAATATATGCAAAAAATAAAAGTTCGCAACAAATATTTATTGTGGACTTCTGCTTTTCGCATATATTTTGTTGCAGACTTCATTTTATTCACATACATTTGTTTGTGGACTTCATGTTTTGGCATATATTTGTTGCGGACTTTGTGTTTTTGAATATATTTGTTGTAAACTTCTTGTTTTCATATATATTTGTTGCGGACTTCATTTTTTTGCATATATTTGTTGCATACTTCATTTTTTTTTGCTTATATTTATTGCGGACTTCCTTTTTTCAAAATCAAATCTTGCTCAAAATATATCATTTATAGAATAAAAATCTGCTCAATTGAAAATTACATAATCATTTACAGAATCAATAATGAATTTACTTACAGAACATCCAATAAATTTACATTCATAAAGAACATATCATTTACAAATCATTTCAAACTGTGAATATATATAATAAATTCAAACTTGCAGGTCAAAACCTTTCTAAATTCATACAAAATCAACTATGAATTTACATATCATATCAAACTATGAATATATATTATAAATTCAAACTTGCAGTTCAATTGTTAATTTACATTTACAATTCAAAATCATGCAAAATCAAATATGAATTTACAGATTGTGCTCTAACATTAAATTCATACAAATTATAATTTTACATTGAAAATTCAAAATAAATTTGTCACAAGTGTCCACAGTTCAGCTATTGCAACCTCGTCAGTTGGTACCTCCTATATATACCATCTTCATTCTATTGTGGTTCAGCCTTCTTTTCGTGTTGATGATATTTTATCATAAATCGACAACTCTATCAAAGTCTTCTAAAATTTGTTATTAGCAAACAAATTATTGTAGATTACATCCCAAAGTAAACAGAATGCATACTTGCATGAAGTTCAATTCTTAGTTTCTAGTCAAGTACTTCATGTATGTAAGGACAAATGTACCAGTAACAGTCATATACCAAGTCATAAAGAACATGTACATGTACATGCACGAAACACGCGTCCAAAGTTAATAGACATATGTAAAGAAACTACCTATTTTTCTGTTGAAGAATACCCTCTATGCCCTCAATTATTCAATCGTTATAACAGTTCCAGCCAAACCACGCAGCAAAAAATTTAACTTACAATAAGCTCATCACATACAAGCAAGTTAACAAATCAATGCACCAAAGAGCAAAAATTGTACCAGTTGTTTGACATTCTTATCTGCAAAGTTTGTGGACCCCATGTAATTATATAATTTAAACATCTTCTCTTGCATGTCCTTCCTAAATAACCTACTAGTAGTTGCCCCAGATGACAGAAATAAAGACCTACAACATACATTGAGTTTAAGGTTGTTATGCGCTTAAAAAATTAAATTTTTTAAGTATGCACAGTTTCTCAAAGGATACCTTGTCAGCATCATAAAATTGATACAGCAAGTTGTTTCTCTTCAAGCACGAAGTTGTGCCACCTTTCTGCCCTTTAGTTGTGATCATTTGTTGTGAAAGAAATATTGTTTACCAGTTAGTTTGTATTAGTTGACATAAAAACAACTAAAACCTCATTTTTCTTACACAAAGAAATAAGGGGCAAAGAAAAGGGTCTTTGATAGTGTCATTCATTTTTTCATGTCCTCAGTATGGGCCACTTAAAGTCTTTCTACGAATCTTGGTATATACTACATAGTAAAAAACTGTGTTATATTCATGTTGTATTTAAATGACTTTGCATACAAATGTATCAACAACTATAGAAACAAGCAAACATAATACTTACATCACTTGCCAACAGAGTTTCTTCACCAAAATCATACTCTTTTATGGGCATAGTTGTTGCTTTCTCATTACCCTATTCTCATCACCACTTAAAATTGTATAAGAACGCATATCCTCATAGTAAGACAAATATACACATATTACTCTGGACGATGATTATACCTTAGGCACCATAATTGGTTCCTTGCTCTAAGATGAGCTCGACGAAGATTTGGTTTTTTCCTGCCACAATTGATACGTTCATACATTCTTGCTCTAGTAACATATAAATAGAAGACATACGACATTGGAGCAATTCATTAAAAAACACTAGATAAATTTAAAGAAGCAATTCATTAAACAACACTTAACAAATCCTATATTGTTATTTGTGATTTCGCCTGTTGTGGCCAACCTTGCCACACGCACTACACTTGTATGACACAATATCCTTATATTTTGTTCTTCGTTTATTAACCTTAGGTTGTCTTGCTTTATGAATCACTTTTGATAGACAGACAGGTATAAGAGTCGATGGACCAATATGTGAGACATTGTTTGCCATTGAGAAGAATGAAAATATATTATAAGCAGCTCAATATGATTAAACTGTGAATAACTTGACGCAATAATCTTTTGATAGGTTCTTCTCGTACAAAATGCATGTGATCATATGTTTGCATGAAATCACTCTAACCTACCACTCTTGATAATTGTACAAGTGCTTTTGAAGATCAACATTGTAACTATGAGATCGGTCGTGTGCTTTGTAGCACTTTTGGTGGCAATACACTACTTGCACACGTACTTGGTGTACCTTCCTCAAGAGTTCTTGTAGCTTTTCTTTTACTTTCAGCACCACAACGCCTGTCATATGTTTTCTCGCATTCTTTATTTTCTCAAAAAGTTTCATCAGCATGAAACAAAACTTTTCAATAAGAGGAATTAAGGGCTTCTCACGTATGGTAAATTCACACATTGAAGTTATTTGCTATATTGGATGTTAAACACCCATATCTTTTCATTGAAAAGTGACTGTTAGCTCAATATTTCAGTTCCACGTCAGTGTCAATATATTTTTAACAAATTTTTTAAAGAAAATAAGTGCATTATTGTCTCATAGTTTCTCAAGCTCCACTCCACCAAAGTACAATGAGTGGTGAACCAAATTTTTTAGAAAAGTTCTCTGTAAAAGACTTCATGGAATATCCAACATGACATCTAGGCCATGTGGCAGACAACATACTTTAGACCTTTATGCCTATCAAAGATTATTGTAAGCTCTAATATATTTTTATATTCATCATAGTGTATGAGTTGTTCCTTTATATTCTTTAAAAACCACTCCCATGAATCCTTTGATTCCTTATTAGCAACTGCAAATGTTACTGAAAACATCTTACCACAAAGATCAATATCATGGGCCGACAATAATATATTAGTGTATCTTCCTTTTAAAAAAGTGTCATCTACCATAAAAACTAGTGGGTATCTTTTCAAAAACCCATTGATGCTTAAGCGAAAGGATAAAAACATGTATTGAAATCGATATTTTCGTTCGGTCTGAATGTGCCTTAGCAATCTTAGGTTATCCTCCATCAAATTATCCAAATAGATGGAAATCATCTTGATGGACTCTTAGAATGAACCATAAAGTTTTCACTTAGCTTGTTCCCGTCCACGTCATGCTTGTTTATAAGTGGCATCCACTCCTTCGCGACTGAAGTCATTCATGAATCTTTTCAGAGTTATTTTTTGGTTATCGCTCATTTGTTTGCGAATAATATTTGAAATTCACTTGAAAGATACTTTTTCTACCACAAGGTTGTTTAGTGATTCACTACATGTATGCTCGTTTTGAGATTTATTCACTTGAAAGAATCTTATTTTGTGCACTTTTGTGTAATGAATCTTTCACGAGCAAACAATTGTAGTTTGCAGGTTCGGTCTCGTGCATATGACAATAACTCTGTTATCACAACTCTTCAGGAATTTTGTTTTATAGTTATTTTTTTATCACATAATCTTTCAAAAACTTGCAACAATGCTGGAGATCATTAAACCTTTTGTCGATAGCAATTTCTCAATCGTTTGAATTTGTTGTTAGCTATTGGAATTATTCCCAATCATTAAGTGGTTTGTTACTCAAATACTCATATAAATGAGATGTCTATGCTTCAATAATTTTCAATTGCTTTTCATTATATGAGAATCCATCGAGCGAAAACCTATTCAACAATGTCTCATTAGTGTAAAAACATAAAATAATTCTTATGCATAACAAATGTTCATATAGCTTCTTAAACATACCAAGGCTTCAACTTCTCAAATGTCATTCGTGAATCACTTTCACCCACCATTATTTGTCTCATATCATCACTGTCTTCGTCCACTCCCATCGACATAGTATAGTCATCATCATCAATATCATATAATTTTCTACTACTTTTATTAATTGATTGCTCGATTGCGCAAACTAAGTCAAGATTCATCTTAGCTATTACTTTCAACTCATCCATGCATTCAACATTCTTGCATTTTCAATATTCAATATTAACCATATATGTAAAAATACAATAATTGCACATGTATCTTAAGCATAAATTAAAACTTATACTAGCTTTATCACTGGCACAGGCTTGCCGAGATGGTTCTCCATCCTCTGCAGTGATCCTATGAACGTGCACAATATCAATTGTTCATTTTTCATTGATTGTATGTCGATAATGCATGTTTTTCAAAGGACTGAGATATATTCATGTTCTTCAAAGAATCCCCATAGTTTCATTCATAAGTGCTTCTTGTTCAACTCTCAAAGCAACAACATTTTCTTCAATTTTGTGAGCAATTAAGTAAATGTTGTCACTAAATAACATAGATTTTACGTCGCCATCATCCAAGACTTCTATCCATAATTGTTGGCCATCTAATTTTGCCTCTCTCCTATACTGAATGCTAATTGACTCTTTTGTATATTCGATTTTAAGAGACATCAAAGCTACAAATTCTTTATAGCTATTATTTTTGGAGACCATTATATATCTCCAAGTAAGGTGATCAATGCTACAGTAGTATATTTTAACCATTTTAGAGGCCATCATTAGGTGCATATAACAACCACATAATGTATATCATTTATCTTTAGAAACTAGCATGTGAGAAAAGAACATCAATATACACGAAATATATATTTATAGATATGAAAAAAAATCATAAATATAGTAAACCCTAAACGATAAACACAAGGAAACACGCAAAAAGATTTACAACAACAACCAAACACAAATAAATATATACATATAAACATCCACATCATGACATAGACGCATACGAATCATCGAAACAAGCCATTAAATCATGTTTCAAAAAAATTGTATTTAAAAAATAATGGGTTCAGTCACTATATATGCTTACTAAAAAAATTTATAGTCAAAGATTCTGAAATACTTGAGGATGAAGTCACGCCGGAATAGTTGTCGGAAAAGTGGCCGTTGGAAAGCAGGTTGGAGACCACAAAGCACCCTAAAAATTTATATGAACTGATTTTGGGTTGTGGTGTTTTGATTTTTATACTCACGAAGTTCGCACATAATTTTATGTGAACTTCGTGATATATGTGCGATGTTCTGAAGTTTGAGAGTAAAATGAGGTTCATATAAAATTATGTGTAAACTTTATGACATTTATGTGATGTTCTAAAGTTCTAGATTAATATGAAGTTCGCACATAATTTTATGTAACCTTTGTGATGTCCTCAAGAAAAAATGTGTATCGCTTTTTAAATGAGAGTTTGTGTTACCCGATGAGCGAAGCGATATATCACGCGAACTTCACCAGTTCTGCACATGTGAAGCCATAGTGAAGTTGGGTATTTGCGATTTTGAACTTGAAAAGACTAACAAAAATTGCAGAGCATTTCGGAAAACAAGTCCTATTTTTCGTACAATACGATCATTTTTCGATAACTAAATGGTTAGGTCGCACTATTGTGACCAAAGGTTCTTGGATTTCAAACCAAACGGGGGTTACTGTTTAGATTGCCAACAAAAAAGCAAAAGGTTGACTCTAAAAAGGGGGGTTGTTCCTTAGCTTGTCTATCCAAAAAAATGCAAAAGGTTGACTCCCAAAAGGGAGTCAGTGAGATAGCTAGATGATTAGGAAGTGGATCAGGTCATGCTGAACATGAGCGTTTTTTCTCATGCCGATATCGTGGCCAATTGCATTTTAAAAAGCTCAGAAGTCAACAAAACCACGTGGCATTCATCCAAAATGCAAACAGACGGCCACGATGTCGACATGAGCAAAAAAGCTCATGTTCAGCATGACCTGATCTGCTTCCAGATTATTAGGTGGCACTTTCATAACCAAGGGGTTTCTGGTTTGAATTTAACGGAGGTTATCCCCAAGCTTCTTTGATATTTACACGGAGAAACTGCCCCTAGGACGAGAGACTTAGCCCAGGGGGTTATCCCGATGCTTAATCCAACAAAACATGAAACAGGCTGACTCTCAGGCTCATACTTGAAGACTTAGTCATGATCAACATTGGACTCTGCTAACTCGGTTATGATAGTCGACTGTGCTTCTTCCAGATCTCGTCGTCAAGTTATTGGGTTTCCAAATCCTTGATAGGTGATCTTGCTTCACGTTCACATATGTCCAACTTTTCACGAGTTTTAATACTTTTAAGCTCATAATAATGCTTAAAGTACAGAAGTAGTATTTAGTGGCATCACTAAGGGAGTCCATACTAGTTAACAAATATTAAGGCTCTTTGGAAACTGGCAACTGGGATGAGAGTTAATGCATTTGGTAAAAACTTGATCAATCTATAACTTAGCTGTGGAAGTTTGGAAACTAGCTGCAGAGATGTTGTTTATGCAATACTTATAGGACAATTCAGGTCCATACAGGGCAGAGATGTTGTTTATGCAAAACTTATAGGATAATAAGTGTGTATCGACCAATACTTATAGGACAGAAAATCGATACGCTTCAGAACTGAATCGTCTATTTTTTAATAAATGTAAAATACTTAAAATATTTTTTTAATGGCTTTAACACATGTCACGTTCTGATTGACATATAATATCTTTAACTTATTTTTTGGTTCGATACAGAACGATTCACTTGAGTACCGGGTATCAGCCGATTCAGGTCCATACAGGGCCGATACCGATACTGACAACATTGAGCTCATGCATTTGAGAAAGTGAGGTCAATCTCCCCTTTACATTTGCACTAAAGCATGGATCTGGAACGTACGACCTCCTAGAGATGGTAGATGCCAATTGGCAGCTACCACTTCTTAGAATGCATAAATCACTCCCACCAGAGAAGTTATGACCATATTGCATATAACCAATCAACGATTGTGTTCAATTCCCATCACATCTCACCAAATTTAATAAGAACGTGATCACCACATTACCAGGCTAGAGACATTATCAATGGCGCTAAGACTACCATGGATTTTGTCAGTTCTCAAATTGGTACCCTTACATGAGACAGGCAAAGGCAATGACCCTGTTTTGATAATCACATTCAAGGGGAATGTTCACTAATTGCATACAAGTGTTCAACACCATCCACGAGCAAAGGATCGAATGAGGTAGATGGATGGTCAGGTCACACTATCATAACCAATGGGTCTCAGGTTCGAACACCATGTGGTTATCCCACAGCTTGGCCATCAAGAAAAAACAACCATCCACAAGCAAAAACTGCTACATATCAATACAGGCATAAAAGTTTCGGCCGATAGATTCCATCACCAAGTTCCATTGGTGGTAATAAAAGATACAGAGGTTAAAGAGGCAAAAGCAGATCAAACAGACCAAAAAATGCGGGCCTATGTTTCTGCAACCAAAAATGGCATACATGGCCTTTAAGCATCAGGATATGGTCATTAATTATCTATACATTTCAGCTATCAATTTTGCCGTCAGCTGAAAAACATCTGAACAGGTCACATCTATATGTTTCTCGTGAAATGAATGATTTCCAAGAATCCCTTCAAGAGCAATCATCAAAATTATTATACACCCTGGACCTGGAGGCGTGATAAGACCATAATCATTGGGAATCAGAGGCCATTTTTAATACAACTTACAGGAAGGGACAGTACTTCATCCTGCTGGCTTTTTCTCAGGATCTAATCCCCATTTTCATCTTTCACTATGCTACTACTAGGACCATCATCAAAACCAGTCCCTGGAGCAAGCTCATTCAGGTCAAGAAACCGCCTCTTTGTTTGCCCTTCACCATCTTGACTTGGGCTATTTGTTTTTACAAGTGGTTCATTGGACTCTTCAACTGCTGTCTCCATGTAATCAGGATGACCATTATCTTTTGTTTCCAAAACTTCCTCATCTGGCCGAGAGTCGTTGCTTTCCATGGAATAATCTACACTATCACTTGCATCTGACTGCCTTTCAGAGGTATTAGGCTTGTCAGGTTTCAATGAGTCAGCTTCCGAGTCTGAAAACTCATACTGTCTATAGTTGATGTGGTTCCGAGTGGCCCTCTTACTCCTTCGCAGACCTGACTGTATTTCATCGACTGATCTTAGTTTCATCTCCCTTCTACTCCGAGGTGGTTTTCTAGGTCTGCGGGATCGCTCCATTTCATCACTGAGACTCAGAGAATCTTCATCTTCTTCCTCCTCTTCTTCATCATCATCTTCTTCACCAACTTCCTCCTCATCCCATTGATACTCCTCGTCTCCCTCAGAACTGCTGAATGCCTTGTGTTTCCGATTTCTAAGGTATTCATCATCATACACTGCTTCTCCCACGATATCTTCATCACTATCGAAGTCTGCCTCATTGTCTGAAACTGCGTCAACGAACTCTGAGTACCTTTGAGGCCTTTGTCTTCGTCGGTTGCTACACATTAGTTGCACATGTTTCAGAATCACACAAACCAGATCTATTAAAGCACTGACCAAAGAAAAAATCACAAGAATACCGGGCATCAAGAGGACCAGATTTGTGTTCTCCATCAGTTTCCTCATAATCAGTTGACTTGGGTGATGATGTATCTACTGATACATGACGAGTGACTCTTGTTGGACCATTCGTTTTACCATTTGCAGAGGCCTCTGGTTTAGGAATAAATTCTCTTCTTGCACCAGGTTCAGGAGAAGGTTGCCTTTTCCTAGAATGCAAAACTCTCATTTTAACTTGCACCATAACACAAAAATAACACACTAACGGAAATAGGAAGTCAGTTTTACTTAGAAGTTATCATGATTAGTATAAGAGCTTACTTTGTGATTTTTATGGCCTCATTGATTGAACGGTCAAAATCATCTGCAGACACAGAACCAATTATCTCAGATCATGAAACCAATGCAAAATAATTGTTTGAAAAATGATATCATTTGATTGTATATTACTCAATCCGCCCTCTTTTATGGATTCAATCACCAATATAGACTTCACCAAAACATCCTATATGCAAACATAAACTAATCCACAAGCATGGAACAATGATGACAGGCACATATACCCTTCAACTATCAAGTTTTTAGTGAGCCTTAGAGAACATGTATTTCTTATTTTATTTATTTATCTGAGAATACATGCAATTCCTCATCCACGCATGATGGTACAAAATACTTTCAAGTGCCAATAACCTTTTTTCTTTGAGACAAAAAGTTCCAAGAACATTACAGCAAGTCCAAATATAATTGGACGACCTTAGCATGGCTATAACATGCCGTGTCAAGGTTTTAAGAGTGAATACTGAAATTTATTCATAAATACTAAAGACGATGTGTCAACTTCCAGATAATCATTTTTCAATCCCAAACAATTCCTCAAAGCTTGTACAAGAATATAAGTTAAATAATTAAAATTGGTTTTTTAGGGCAAATTCAACCAAAAAAAGTCAAAGGTAAAACAGCTGAACTCATTATTACGTTGTTGAACATTAAAGCTAGGTTGATGAGGATTTTGACAAAAACCAAGTAATTTTCTTTTAAATGCAACTTGGGCAACTTACAATGACAGGGATAGAGGTATGTAATTGCACGCAAAATGGCAAGTGTATGCACAGGAAGCATGTTACATCCTACAGTAATGAACAATAACCTACTCAGTTACCTAGTCAAGGGAAACCTAAACATGCTACCATCTAATGAGAGGCATCCACGGACCAAAAAACACAAACAGAAACTCCAATGAGACAGAGTTGTAGCTGCGCAAATTCAGCGATGAACTTCCATGTGCAAGCACTCTAACAGTCTTGACTCCATGAACCATACATGTGGTGACCTTAAGTTATCAAGAGAGTTGAACAAGCTAATACATCTCATAAGTCCACCTCTACATATATTTCTTGAAGATAAGAAGCCATGCCTATGTCAAATTGGATAAGAAATGGTGTATCCTAATATTTAAAAGATACTAAAAGGATTGTTCCACATGCATTGTATGATCTTCAACATTTCAAAACCATAAAGCACCCAATGTGAAAAAGCTGAAATGCATGTAGAAAAGGAATAAGGAGATTCAATGCAGATACACAATGTAATTCCAGAACTTACAATCATAAACAGGATACTACATGTACAAGTTTGTATTGTACAAAAAAAAAATGTTTTTCCATATGTTCAATTGACAGAAGACAGATATCGCTGAACACAATTCAAGGAGCCACATGAGACAAGCCCATGAATTGCTTTTTCATTGTTTTGACTGGCAATGATCTAGAGGGTGGAGGGGAAGGAGAAGACAGGTTCAGCCTTCCTTTCAATATATGATTTCATCTTCCTGCATGTCAATCTACATAAGAAACGTCTAGAAACAACTAGAAGATGAGCTTTTCAATTCAAAAAGGAGCTATTAATTGGAGCTTCCCTAACAAATTGTTCAAAATCACTGGGAACACAAATTGCACTTGTTCAATGCAGTTTCAAAACCGTGAAGTTATGAACACACAGGGCATTACACAGGGCATTGCACTTGTTTCATGCAAAGTGTGAATTAACAAGTACACCTTTTTATATTTGCTTGAGTAGGTTTCATGAATGGTACGACATACATGAAGACCAAGTCAAAAGACGTGTAAGACCATCTGAGACTTCACTAAAGTTGTCCACAAACACAGTCACAGCAGAAGTAATGGCTCCACAATAGAAGTCAGAACGAATCAACTCCAGACATGGAAGTGACCAAGTCAGCACCAACATCACTTCCAATAAGTATCAGTCTCTCTCAAGAAAGGCATTGTAAAATTTGTTCTCTATCTAGCATTTAGTGGAGCTATGATGCAAAATCAATCTAAACAGCAAGTGCTTTCATTTCCCTTTTAGGAAAATCTTGATTAGCAAATTATATTTTTGATAATCAAGAAAGCTGTTTCTTGACTGGAGCACAACCCACTGCTTGTAAGATGGACAACAAAAACTGCATCTAATTAGACGAGACATGAGCTCCAAATAGCTTATCATAGTACGTTGCAGATAGTAGACCATCCAGACATGTTTTATTGTATCAAACGGCAATTTGAATTATCAGATTGATAACCAGACTAAGTTTATATTTAGTATATGAGTAGATTCATTAAAATGACTGGCTCGTTCTTGATACCATAAATGTTATGTTGAACAATGTTAGAGTCACTTACAAGAAAGTTAGACTTACAGTTTCCTATTCGTTGAGGTCCTGAAACTTGGACTGATGTGGATCCCATATCCATGTCAAGCAAGGCAGGGCGCAGCTCAACCCTAATCAAGCCACCCACACCAACCCTTTGACACACACACACACACACATATATATATATATACAATTTTCATGTATTAAAGTTAATTCCAACATGATGTGCTAGGCCATTTTTAAATTGTCCTTATCTTCATGAATTGTAGGCCGCCGCTTTTTCACCACCTCAAGAATCAAATCTTATGGCACATTAGACATGATAAAACCTCCTAACATAATAAATAAGTCATGTTAAACACATCTGTGTGGTTAGACCAAACATTTGGTGGCTACGCATGCAAACAAAAGTGTGTACCACCACACTGTATCGTGGTTCAAACCACCATATTTTTTCTCATATATCATATATCATATATCATATATCATATATATATATATATATATATCCTGAAAAAACACAAGAAAATATTGGTATTCTTTGCAAAAATAAGAATGTAAAGAATACAAAAGCTAACAACAAATAAATTTTATTTTGCTTTTGGAATAAGTTTAAGCAAAGGGATATAAAGCTCTCAAATATGGAAAATCTAAGGAATAAGGAAACAATAGAAATTGTGACATTTCCATGATATTATCATGATATTTTTCCCTTTAAATTATTTATCCATCATATTGCAATACTATCATGATATTTTCAAAATATCAACAATATCCAATGTTACATGGACAATGATACAAGTGTTGGTGTTGGACACGAGTGTCAAACACGAGCTTTGAAAAAGTAGATACACAGACAAGGCCATACATATATTGAAACTTTATATATATATATATATATATATATATATATATATATATATATATATATATATATATATACACACACACACGAAAATTGGTAGTGGATCACTCGTTAGGTGGTAAAAGCTAAATCACTCACGCAGAGCATCCATCGCGTGGCGTGATGGATGCTCAGTGTCATTTTGCGCAAAAACACTTTTAATGGCGATAAGATAGCATCAGTAAAAGTCTCAGCGGGACACTTTTAGACTTTTACTAGCGCTTTTAGTGCGCCAGTAAAAGCATTTTTGTTCAAAAAGGACACTGAGTGCCCATCACACCGCGTGATGGACGCTCTGCGTGAGTGAGCTTCGTTTGAACACCTAACGAGTGAGCAGCTACGCATCAGTCTATATATATATATATATATATATATATATATATATATATATATATATATATATATATATATATACAATTGACCTAGCATTTTATATTTATTCTTTTTTTTTGGTAAATCTAACCTTATGGATGTGATCTGTGTTGTTTGTTTATTGAGGTTTTCCTTTTGCATCATTGGAAGTTGAAGTGTAAGCAGGTTTTTCCGTCAATTAAAAAATCGACAGCCATACGAAAACTTTTTTCAGAGAAAACACTATCCAAGGGTTGATCTTTAGCAATTCAGCCATGTTGAAAACATCTATAGCATCAAATTGAGTTAAAATGACTTGCACCTAAGAGATCCCGGGCTGATTGGACTAGCAAATATAGATACATACATATGTATGTATGTATGTATGTATGTATGTATGTATGTATGTATGTATGTATGTATGTATGTATGTATGTATGTATGTATGTATGTATGTATGTATGTATGGACAAGGAGCAAAGAGTTGTATGTCTAGACAAGGAGCAAAGAGAGAGGGTAAAGGTGTGACAAAAGGGAGAGGAAGATAAGAGATGAAAGGAAAAGGTCATCAATTCTCAACTAAAGGATCGACCAACCCCCTTTTCCTGACATGAAGAGAGAGAGAGAGAGATGTTGAAATCCAAGAGAAGAAAAAGACTTGCATGGTTAAAATGAGAAAATAGTTAAATTTAAAACTTCTTGAAGTTAAAATGAAAAAATAAGACTCTTATAAAATCAAAACTCAAATGGCTATTCAGTACTAAAAGTCATCAATGTTTGCTAAATAATTGATACTCAGAAGTGACTATACACAACGCATGAAGTATCCAACACATGAAACAGCACATTTATCATGTCTAACAATGTCAATCACTTTGAAGTTTGAAAATAGTTGATTCTAAACCATGTCAGGAAATTAAAGTGTAGATGTTCAACACAGCTGGATACAAACAGCTAGACCTAAAGGAGCGCCTAGGTAACATAAAGCTTTTATTAATATTTTATTGTATTGTACGATACAATACGTTGTATAGGTGTATCAGTGGATGAACCGATACAATATACACCATATATCGTATTTATTACAATTATCATATTGAGACCTATGTCACAGGGACTCGGCAAAACAGATGCCGCACCCGCGTCGACGCGACGCGACGCGGGTTCGCGTGCGGGTGCGGCACCGGGTGCGGTCAACACGACCCTGGGTGCGGTCAACGCACCCAGGGTCATTTTTGTCTATAATTTGGGAGTAAAAAAAAAATCCCCCGATGAAAAGGAGGATTAGGGCAAAAAAAAAATTTTGCCCTAATCTCTCCTTTCTCTCCCCTTGAGCTCGAGCTCTCCCATCGCCGCCCCAGCTCCGCCGCCCCGAGCGCCGCCGCCCCAGCTCCGCCTCCCAGGCTCCTCCTCTCGGCTCCTCCTCTCCTTTCGCAGGTATGTCTCTCACTCTCTTCTTGGGTCGGCTGGGGAGGGGCCGAGCACCCCCCCCCCCCCTCTCTCGGTCTCTTGTTGGGTCGGCAGGGGAGGGGCTGAGCGTCCCCTGCTCCCTCGTTTTTCGGCACAGGAGGGGCCGAGCCCCTCCCCCATCTAGCTCTTTTTTTGGGTCGACAGGGGAGGGGCCAAGCCCCTCCCCTTTATGTTTTTTTTTTGGGTCGACAGGGGACGGGCCGAGCCCCTCCCCTTTATGTTTTTCGTTTTTGGGTCGACAGGGGAGGGGTCGAGCCCCTCCCCTTTATGTTTTTCTTTTTTGGGTCGACAGGGGAGGGGCCGAGCCCCTCCCCTTTATGTTTTTCGTTTTTGGGTCGACAGGGGAGGGGCCGAGCCCCTCCCCATTATGTTTTTCTTTTTTGGGTCGACAGGGGAGGGGCCGAACCCCTCCCCTTTATTTAAATGTTATAAACTGTTGAATGGTATCTAGTAAGTCATCCACTGTTGAATGTTGCGTATGTGTCTTGAAGCATGGCAACAGTGGAAGTAATCTTATTCACTGCTCTTCTTCATTTTTATTTTGCGTGGTGGGACTAGGCGCTTGCTACCAGCCATGGAATTAACTAAGTATGCAGTGTATATCTAAGAATTAATAAGCTCAAATGCATGACTAAGAATAAATAAGTTCAAATGCATGTTGCAATTCAAGGGTGTGCTTGGTGGTAGAAATGAATGCAGAAGCTCCTTGCCTGGAGGGTTAGCACAGAATTGATGTTCTGGTTCAATCTGTTTTTAAAACCTGAAAGTAATGGGTCAACTGTCAATGTCTTGACCACTAAATGAATGTCTGCTTGATTTAATGGATGCTTAAATGAAACCACTTGCATGCCTGATTCCAGGTAAGGTCACTAGTACCCATCAAGAAGATTAGTGACATTCATATTCCTCTCCTTTAAGAGCTTTTATTTTCTAGAAGATGCCTTTATTACATTCATGGAGAAGCATGGTGAAAGTCCTGATTTAGCTTAATCTTAAACCGAGTTTTTCGTTCATTTCCATGAAGAAGTTCATTGAGTGGTATAGACTGCTAATTATCTAGAATATAACACATGGATTGGTGACAATGACTAAGAAACAGTGGTCCATTTCCATACTGCACCTAGATGAAACCTAGGAGAAAATCATGAAAAATTAAAATAAATTATTGTGCCTTATAACATTTAAATAATTTAAAATAAATGTTAAACTGTTAAAACTTCAAAATTATATATATATATATAATTTACATTTTTGCCCCTGCCGCACCCCCGCACCCGGGTTTTTTGGAAGTGCCGAATCCCCGCACCCGCACCCATGTGACATAGATTGAGACCAGTATGTATCGTATGATAGGGATGCATCATACTGTATCGTACGAGTTAACCATTTTCTTCTTTTCCAACACTAGAAAAGTTGTGACAGACCACTTGTGGGGGGCTATTTTTAAACTCCCAGGGGTCATTTTGACCCTATTTTTTTGTGCTTTCCATTCCCAAATCTCATTTCTATGGTAACATAAAGCATTGTATTAGTATTTTATCGTATTGTACGGTACAATACGTTGTATCGGTGTATCAGTGGATGAATCGATACAACATACCCCATATATCGTATTTATTACAATTATCATATTGAGACGGTATGTATCGTATGATACGGATGCATCATACTGTATCGTACGAGTTGACCATTTTCTTCTTTTCCAACACTAGAAAAGTTGTGACCGGCCACTTGGGGCGGGGGGGGGGGGGGGGGGGCTACTTTTAAACTCCCAGGGGTCATTTTGACCTTATTTTTTTGTGCTTTCCATTCCCAAATCTCATTTCTAAGGTTATCCAGCCATTTTTGTGATCAAAACCACCCTAAAAAATGAGGTTTTTCCTAGACCCAAACCCCAGAGGTGCGATTTGTCACAAATATCACCCATTTTCATCCTACCCAATATTTTTTTGACCTTTAACTCTATAAATAGAGCATTAGGTTTTGATTTGTGTGAGATTGAAGTTGGAGGGCTTAAAGCATCAAAATCGAGGGTAAGCTCATTTCTTTCGATGTTGCTTCAATATATATCTTTGTTTTTGCCTTTAGCCCCATATTTTAGCCCTAAATGTGTTGTGATCTTGGTTTATTTATTTTCATCTTAAATCATTTATTTTTGTATTTTTCAAACTCAAAATTGTGCCCTAAAAGTAGGTAGATGATGCAAGGTGTAGCTCAAACGATCTAGCATGGAAATATTGCAAACCGCTGGATTTAAGGACACCTTTGAGAAGGATAGTAAAGTGTAACTTTTGTGGGTTTGTAATGTATGGTGGATTGCATAAATTTAAATGTCACATCATAGGGCATAGCAACTCTATTGTATGATTATGTATTCAGCGTATTCTCTATAATGTTTGTGTCAAGCTTTTTACGAGTCTCACATAAGGTGATAAAAAAAATGCACAAGTACATGCAACATTTGTTAGAAAAAAATTTGTAAGAAGTTATTCTTGACTCAAAAGATGAAGATGAACCATCAATATCTCAAGCTAGTGGACGTTGTAGCTAACAAAAAATTCATCGAGATAATATGTGTGTGTGTGTATGTTATCTTTAGTTTGCAACCTTGTATGGCCTACATTGGTCCTATAAATATGTGTGAGTGTTTTATCTTTAGTTTGCAACCTTGTATGGCCTTCCTTGGTCCTGTCATTGTGTTATATAAAGTTGTAAACCTTTTGACTTTGGTATGTAGTGATATTTTATTTCAAGTTTTAACTAATTGCATGATAATTAGATTTAGCAATGGTTGGACGTGTTGATGACCTAACTTGACAGATTTGTGAGATTAACGACAATTTTAGGTGACATAATGTTGTGAGATGCATATCTTGCCATGCATTGATTAATGGAGGTTAGCATCGCATAGCAACACATTGTTCGAGAACCTAGATATCCAACGCGAGCTCCAAACGATGCACGTGATATAATATATGTCAATCTGGGTGAGATATATAGAATGAAAGAAGCAAGATTATAATAATTAGCACATGTGCAAGCCTTCATGCACTGACACGATGCAATGCAGATAATGATTAAGAAGAAAAACAACAAGAGGCACAAGGTCCCAACAAGATGTCATTTCTGATTATGAACGAGAAATGTCTGATAATGAAGATGATTGATGAGTCTTGTTGTAGTGAACAATGTAGTGAATTATGTAGTAATGAACTTTTGAGTCTTTTCACTTTTTTCGTCATGTAGTCAACTATCCGGTTATAGTGAACTTCTATGTTATTGACTTTATCTAAAAAATTACCGAACTCTATTTCATGTTAATGACATGTCAATAGTTTGTGTTTATTTTTATTTGATTACTTGTTTTAAATTTTTGTACTCGTTCTTAAATTTTTTTTTTTCTTGTACTTTAAGTTTTACATTTTTTTCTTAATTTTTAGATTTTTTTCTGATTTTTTTTATTTTTCCAAAATTTAAATGCTTTTCTCTCCTGTATCTTACAATATGGTAAGATACACCTGTATCCCGAGACTTTCCGATACGATACAACATTGACATAAAATCCACTAAACCAAAATGGGTTAAACACGTCAACCCTATATTGTCATAGGTATGCCTACAGATTGCTCTGTAGGGTATGCCTACAGATTGCTCTGTAAACCACCTATAACTCAACAAACCAAACTTACTTGAAATGTGTTGAGTTGAACCTCACAAAAGAGTGCAAGTTAGAACCAATTCAAATCACATATTCCACAGTGTGATTTGGAATCACATGAGATTCACTATAAATGTGATTTCAAAACACATTCTCTCTCTCATTTGCATGAGATTCCAAATCACATGTTTGGTTAGCCATGCAAATGAGAATTTGCATGAGATTTCAAATAACTTGTTTGGTTAGTTGTGCAAATGAGATCCATTCTCTCATTTGCATGTGATTCCAAATCACATTTTTGTGCAACCAAACATACCCTAGATCTTGGACATTGACATTGAGGAATATTTACGATGACAAAAGCTTACCGACTCTTCCCTTCAGCACACATCCTTGCACAAACTGAAAGGTGAGCAAAACAAGATAAAATGCAAACCAACAATTAGGTAAACTACCAAGATCAAATTTCACTTAACTATGTCCACTAAGAGTGCATATTGATGAGATGAATCACTCCAATTATGCAGAAATCTGTTTGGACTCCAGCAATGGCACAAACCTCATTCTCAAGAAAAATCTGGGCAAGGAAAATCTCATGATATATTGAAAAATATTTCCTTCTCAGGAAACACATAAAAGTACATGTACATATACACATATATATGTATATACATGTGTTTGCGTGTGTGTGTATATAATATATATATATATAAAGAAATAAATAAGGAAAAAAATTCAACATGAAAATATTGGGCATGTTTGCAATGCCCTATGATTCTTGGATCCTGTTATTGTAAATCACAACACCCTCAAGGTTAGTGAAACATGAAAAAGTACAAGTTGTGATTGTGGTTGCCAGTTGTGATTGTTTTTGCCTGTCTTGGGCTTGAATTTTGTGAAAGACCAACAATCACAGCTTCAACTTGCTCAGCTTTTACTTTGTCAACTTCTACTCTCACCTATGACCAAAGCGGACATGCGCATTGTGTTCTTTTGGCATATACAGGAATTTGAAAATATTGTGATTTTCTGATACATTTTACATAGTTCTCCAGAACCAATAGATCTCGGCCTTATGATATTAGATGTTAGAAGTTTTACTTGTGTCAACCTTTCCTGTTTGAGAAAACATATGCAAAGAAATTAAGCTATGCTTCCCTGTCTGACAAAGGAATATGTACAGAATGGTAAAAAGCATGATTTTGTCATATCCAGATAGAGTGGTTCAGAAGAATCAAGCTAAGCTTTTTTCCTATTTTTTTAAGGAAAAATCAAGCTAACCTGCTTTGAGATGGTTACTATAACTCCAGCATCAGTAGAAAAAGAATCTCTAGATCTACAAAGCAAGATTATAACAAAATAACCTGTAATATTAAACCCTGTCACAGATTTGAAGCAACATTATGCAAGATGAATAGAAAGTGGTTGAAGCGTAAGAGAAGCACAAGCAACCATGTGCAGTAAGGTGCGTATGCATCTGACATATGAAGACTCCTACAATCCTGTATTCATTGATAATATACATTGAGGCAGCCCGAGATGGAGATATCTAAGAAGGTGCTCTATTCACAAAGTGAGGCCATATACTTCATTGAGCCCCAAAAGAAAAAAATTAATGCAGTCTAATATGGCAATCAATCACTAACAGTAAGTTCAGCAGAGAAGAAATGATGAAGCAACAGAAATGGAGGTGAGGAAATAGAAGAATATGGAACATGCAAGGAAAAACGGATGAATAACTCAAAGAGAAAACGTCATAATAAAAAACTAAAAGAGAAAACTAACTATTCACTGTGCCATTTACTATCAACATTGTTCTGGTGCCGAAAATCATTGGTCACTGTAAAGCGCATACATGCACACAGAGGATTGCAGTCATTCTGAATAAAGATATACTAGAGATGAAAAAGCAATGAAATACAAGATAAAACTTCTCACCAAAAGTATAAGTAACGGGCTTTCGGTCACGAAGAGAGCGCCCTGCAGCAAGCCCATCAGCACTAATGTAGCTATCTAGAAGTACAGCTTGTCTTTGTTGTTTCTTGAGTGCTCTCTCCTTCCTCTGAAATAATGTCTTAAGATATTAGACTTCTCCATAAATTTTCCACAGTGACTTGCTCCAGCAAGACAATGAATGAATAATAGTAAGTGGCACAAAAATTGAAAAGAATTAAATATAATCACAAAATGTTCAAAAAGAATCAAGTAAATACCTTATGAATAATCTCAATCTCTGGAAGAATGTCAATCTTCAGCCTCTTTCCCAATGCAGCCTCCGTCCTATTTTTGCTCAATGAAAGCTTTTCCTATGGAGAAAGACAACAATTAATGCCAAAGGATATCCCAGGAATAAATTCTGAAACGTTAGATGTTGGTAGCTTTAATCAAGAATTTTAAAATTATCATGCACACACTTGCATGGCAGCAGCTTCTCATGGTGAATCCCCCAGTGATAGGCCGGCCTAGGGATGCAATTACCACTCCCAATCAGTTGCCTAATGTTATTGCTAGTCTCATCGCATGGATCTAAGTACCTAACCGTATGCATACCCCTGTCTGAACATGCAACTCGAATTTCAGTTCTATTCAGGCATACACACACACTACACATCAGCCCCTTAACATGGCAAGCAAGAAAGGGAAGATCACTGGATGGGGCAGTCCCTTCATGCAATGATCTTCACCGAACCAAGACTAGCCCCCATCCCTTACTAGTGTCAAAATATTTATGACTGGTTTGGAGGACATGGGTCCCCCTTTCCAAGTGCAGAATCCAACAATTTAGTTTCTTCTAGCAGATCAATCCAAGATCAAGAGGTTCAATGAAGTCATATTTTATTCCACAATGTGAGCTCACACGTGGCTTTAATTTTCTGCCATCATCTCAAGCAGCAGTAAATCACTATCTTTCAAAAGATGCATGGCCAAGCTATTGGTAGTCTATCAACAGGCACCCTTCTTGGCAGTCTTAACCCTCTTTAAAGGGGATGGTGCTCAGGCATTGATACCACTCCATGGGAACACAGCATATGTTTATGGGTTACCAGAGGCCAGTAAGCATGGTACTCACAACAAAAGGTATGAATTAGGCCATTTGTGTGCCTATTCAACCATTCACAAGCAGCCCTTGCATAGAGGAGGTATAAGGTAATTGATGGAATGGTTAAATTCAAGAATTGTGGAATACTGAGCAGATAACACCGGAGTTGGTAGGACCATAAGAAAAAGGTGACAGAAAATACTCTTGGTCATGGCAATGAAGATTGTGGTACACCAGGTAAAGGGATTTTCAAGAAGATATATGCAGTGTAGATTGCAACAATATCATAACTAGTGCATGTATTCTCACTTAAAGCTAACTTTTCCTTGACTTGATTAATTGAACACATTCCTCTAGATTATATATACACTTGCCTTTTTCACTCATGATAGGTAAAGCAATAGATCAGTCTCGTGCCTTTATATGGTTACGTTATGCTTTACACTTTTGTAGATGGGAAACAACCTGGAGGTCAGACAGTGCTCCTATTTTTATTTTAATCATACACATTGCATAACATAATTAAAACTGTTGAGAAGGCATCAGATCTTATTGTCTAGCAAATGAACAGAAATGATCAAGTATTTGGAAATGTATTTGTGTGTACATGCATGTATATATGTCTTTTGATTGTTATGAATGCTCTCCTTAAGGAGTAATTACACAATCTCATTCTAATTATGAGATTCAGAAAAAATTGCACAATCTTATTGTCATAGACTATCTTGAGGGCATCTACTATGCTTCAAGATAAACTTCATAAAAAAATAATATTTTATGTGTATCTTTAAAAAGTTTCTTACAAATCTTAGAGATAGAAACTTGTGATTGATTTGCTATTTAGTTGTCAAAAAATTTGTTATTTGATTTGGAAAACTTCTCTGGTATTCAAAAAAAGTTTACAGGAGCAGAAGTGGATGTGAAGTTGGTTTTTGAGTTAGACTAATGGCTGTTGATTGAATGGTGGAGGATTTGGCATCAAAAAATGCATCATAATTTGTTAATCTTTACCAGGTTATCTGTCAGCAGCAAGGGTATGGTTGCTTTAGTTTAGTTGGAATAAATTATTGTTGATGAGTAGAAGGTTTTCAGGTTACTGGATTGCAATTTTCAAAGCTAGCAATTTGAGAGCAGGGTTGATTGATTCTTTTCAACTAGTACTTGTTTGGGTTTTGGGTTCCACTGTAATAGGAACTGATGTATGTGTAGTCCTTGGAAGAAACCTTTGATTTCTTTAGTTAACATTGAACAGATCTTGACCCACAAAGTGCTGGTTGTAGGACTACATTTCTTTTGAAAGCTTGCTGGATGA